>NW_022589710.1:43243865-43496781 GCF_004348235.1 Phoca vitulina | reverse complement strand
CCCCCCCCCCCCCCCCCCCCCCGCAACTTGAATGCAGATGTCACCCCTGGGATCCTATCATTGTGGGATCTTTTTTTTAAGAAATCCCATATTAAAAAGGACATTTGTCCTCTCTCCTGTTTAAATTGCTTTCCACGGGTTAGGGAGACCTGGCCATCGATTTTCTTCTCGAGAGCAGAACAAGCCCCGTGAAGATTTTGGCTAATTAACTTTCGGAGAGGTTCTGCTTGAATTTATCAAAAAGGCTGAAGTCTCTTTTCTCCTCCTGTATCGAAAAAGGCTTTAAATTTTGTTTCCGAGTCGCTGCCAACGCCTGGTCTGTTTAAAAGTGACTTCCCTGGAGACAGGGGCAGGGAGGGTGTTGGATGTCACATTTTTGCAGGTTCAATCTTTAATACAGTTGTTCCAGTCTGGAGAAGGGTTTCTCTGTTTACATAAGAGAGGTATCGTTCACACAAAGATTACATTTAAAAATACACATCCCCCCCCCCCCCCCCAGCATGCCTGTTACTAATAACATCGCATGTTACGGAAAGTGGAAAGTATTTAAGATGAAATTAATTTTCGCCCAGCGCACCACTTTGTTTGACTTTCTCGTTCCATTCGGTGTGGGGCATGGACTTGGCCAAACTCACTTTTCATTTTCAGCAACTTCCCTTTCTTGTCCCTCTCTTTGGGATGTTGGAAGCAAGTTAGGAGCGTATCAGGATAAGTCTAATTTGAGATCCTGCTGTCGTTTTCTTTTATCCTGGCTTCCCGAATTTGTTTTGAAGATGGAAACCTTCTCTCCAGTCTAGAGTTCTAGTGTGCCATTTGCTTGGTTTATGGATTCTCTTTCAGCAGAATTTCTGGGGTTGGAAGAGTTAACATCTACTTTGGCCATCTGCCAAAAGATCGTGGGAAACCAGATGACTGTTTCTCACATCGGACACTTCTCTGTTACCTGTTCTTGTCAGTTCTCATCAACGTGGTGCGGCTGGTCGCTGTTTCATGAAGGAGCTGGAGCATCCAGGATGCCCTGGATGGGGCTCTGTGTCATCTTGGCTGCACGGAGCTGTCTGGGAAAGTTCTGTCACCCTGAGCTTTAGCAGTGGAGGCATTGAATTCGGTGGGACACAGATGTGAACGCTTTGTAGGAAATGGTTCTTTATTTTTGATCAATCTCATGATCCTTGTTACCATCTTTGATTACATCAGCTCATGTTCTGTTTTATAGCATTTTAATAGGCTTCCATCCCCCCAATTCATTTCCAGCTGTGTGGCTATTATAATTTGATTACAGTTTGGTTTTGCAACTGCTAGGACACTTTCTGAGCACGTTATGCCTTCCTTGTGAGGCTGAAGATGTTTAGAGGGGGAAAAGGAGCAAAGGGGCTTTTTTTTTTTTTTTTAAGTGGTACGTCAATAAGTAATTTCCAAAAGATGCGTCAGAAGCTTCAATGGTTGTATCGTCCCAGAATAAGAAATTTGCTTTAAATTCTTTGGTAGACTCTGACCTGCTGATTTTTTTCTTTTTTAAAGAGTATAGAAAAATCCCTCTAAGATTTTGCTTTCTTTAGTTCTCTAAATATTTTGGTTAAGAAATATATTATTTTTAACTCCGAGACTTTCTCACCCTGATTTTGACTTCTTCAAATCTACATAGAACCAAAACAAAGGGACATTCATAATGTCGCTTCAAAATGAGCTACTTGATTCTCCCTTCTGGCCCAACAATCCCTGTGGCTCCTCCCTTCTGCCTTTCCCCACAGCTCCCCACAAAGAAGTACAATTCTACCTGGCAGAGGCTAGGTTATGACATTTGTATTTCCTTGAGACATTTATTAACCTCCAACATGTGCCTGTCTTTTATTTGTTAGGTATTTGATCTCACTGATTTTTTTTTCTTTACATTTGATCAGTTTTACCAATGTTATATTTTTGGTCTTTGAAAAGGATACTATCTTAAAATTAGTAGTATCACCACATGTCCAAGGATACCAAAGATTCAGGAACATAAAA
This sequence comes from Phoca vitulina, assembly GCF_004348235.1. NCBI lineage: Eukaryota > Metazoa > Chordata > Mammalia > Carnivora > Phocidae > Phoca > Phoca vitulina. Next base: position 43,494,780 of record NW_022589710.1, on the reverse strand, counting down.
TTTACTGTGCTTAATCAGATCACCACTCCAACAAACCAGAAAGGTCTTTCTATTTGTGTTTTAGATCCCAGGGATTAAATTATCTTGAATTCAAAATTCAACTCTTATTACAAATGCTTCCTTTGTTTTCGGTTAGAATGTTATTTTTCTTTAAGTGTGTGGTTTTAAAAAATTGGTGCATCGTATTGAATGGAGCACTGGGTGTTATATGCAAATAATGACTAATGATGTAATGTATGGTGATTAACATAACATACTAAAATAAAATGAAAAAAAGAAAAAAAAAAGATTGGTGCATGCCTCTCTTCACCTCCTTTCACCACAATAGCTCTACTTTTAGGGGATATTTCCTCTGTTCTTCTAGTCTGTGTTTATATGGGTGTTTCTCTTCTGTTGTATTGGAAAGCCATGCATCGATGCTGGTGTTTTGGGTTCATTCTAGAGTGCCTTTGCTGGCAATTACTGAGAACAAAGTCTGGCTAACGGAGGATGTTAATGAGGGGACTCTAGAAGCCTGAGCTCCTGGTAGAACCCAGGTAGAAGACTGTTTCAGAGCCACCTCTATCCTGGAGCAGGGCCTCATGCTTCCTGAAACAGACACTTGTCACTTTTACTGGTGGTTTATCTAGGGGCCCTAGGCTCTTTGTTAAAGGGGATTCTGAATTCCCTGGTGGATTTGGTATGGGAAATATAACCTGATTGAGACCTGACACCAAGTTGGATTCCGCCCCTTGGCAAGGCTCTTGGTCCTCATCGCCTGGGTCTTCATAACTCCATCATTTCCCCAGGGAGGGAGGTGGGTAACATCAGTTTCCCTCTGTGTGCGCTTCCATTTTTCCCTGGCCTCACTCCTCCTCTCTTCCTCTCCCGGGCAGGCTTGGGGACCAGTTCTACAAGGAAGCCATTGAGCACTGCCGCAGCTATAACTCGCGGCTCTGCGCAGAGCGCAGTGTGCGGCTCCCCTTCCTGGACTCGCAGACCGGGGTGGCCCAGAACAACTGCTATATCTGGATGGAGAAGAGGCACCGCGGCCCAGGTGAGCCACGCCCCCTCGGCACGTGCGCACGTTCTGGCTTCTTGTCTGGATGGAGGAGGACTAGACAGCACTCGGGAATCTCCGCAGGGTGGCTGGGGAAGGGCAGGCTGTTCCGCAGGCCTGGGAGACTCTCAAGAACCTCAACCACTTTCCTAGCTCTTGGCGCATGTTCCAAGGGTGGTGTGGGGCAGAGAAGCCACACTGGGGAGGAGGCAGCGGCAGAGTGGAAGAACTCAGGCTTTAGCCCCAAAAAAGGGAAGACTGAGGACGTGACAGCCATCTTCATCTTTTGCCCTTTTGTAGCTTAGTGGTTGTAAGCTGGAAATCCGCAGTCAGATCTGGGTTTGAGGCTTGGCTCCTTCATCACACCTCTCTCCCTCAGGTTCCTCACCTGTAAAATGGGAATAATAATAGTATTTACTTTAGGATTTTGTCAGGATTAAATGGAAATATTCATAAAAGGCTTATGAGTTAGCTCATAGTAAGTATGTGCTCCAAAAATGCTGGCTATTATTGTTGGTATTACTATTATTATTACTATGACACTAGTCTTCTAGGCACCAGAGAACAGAATAAAGACCAGTGGGTAGAGATTAGAGAGGCAACCAAAGTAATGCAGTTTTCTGGCTCTATATGGGTATATTTAAAAAACTTTTTATTATGAAAAATTTCAAATCCATACAAAAGTGGAGAGAATAGTAAAATGAGTGTGCATGTATTAATTGCCCAGCGTCAACAATGATCAACTCATGGCTAATCTTGTTTCATTTATACTCACTGCCCACTTCCCTCATTGACCCTTGGTTATTTTGAGGTAAATCCAAGGCAACATATTATTTTGTCTGTAAATTTTTCAGTATGTATCTGTAAATGGTCATGACATAAACAAATCCACAATAGCTATCAAAGCTCCAACTTAACAATAAGACATTAATAGAATCAAATATTTGTTCAACATTTATTTCCCCCTGTAGTTGAAATCAGAATCCAAAGAGGATCCCTACATTGTAATTGGCTGATGTGTTTCTTCAATCATTTTAAATCTGTAGGTCTTGGGGTTTGTGTGTGTATGTGTGTGTGTGTGTGTGTGTGTGTGTATCTGTCTCTCTCCCCCTTGCATGTTATTTGTGGAAGAAACTGGGTTGTTTGCACTGTAGGGTTTCCCAGAGTCTGGATTTTCTGATTGCATCCCCATGGTGTTATTCCTGTGAATTGGTAGTTAGGACTAGAGACTTGAGCAGATTCAAGTTCAGTTTTTTTGGGCAAGAACAACTCCTAAGTGGCGGTGTGTACTTCCATCACGAGGCTCATGTTGCCTGGTTATCTCTCTTTTACTGATGTTAGCAGCCTTCCATGGTAGTTGCCTAGGTCCTTTATTCAATTAAGGGCTGCAAAAAGGTAACATTCAATTCAAGGGCTGTCACTATTTTTTCATTTCTGAGCTGTATAACTTCTATAAAGAGAGACATCTCCTCATTAAAATTTTGGTTATTGTGAGGTATAGTTCACCTATGAAAGGTGGGATAATTTTGCCCCTTTATTTACCAGTTTATTTTATTTTATTTTTCATCATGATAAGTGTACTCTTTAATCCCCATCCCCTATTTCATCCCCCCCCCCCACCTCCTTTCTGCTAACCAACAGTTTGTTCTCTGTAGTTAAGAGTCTGTTTCTTGGTTTATCTCTCTCTTTCTCTTTTTTTTTCTTTGCTTGTTTGTTTTGTTTCTTAAATCCCACATATGAGTGAGATCATCATTTGTCTTTCTCTGATGGACTTATTTTAACTTAGCATTGTACTCTCTAGCTCCATCCATGTTTTTACAAATGGCAAGATTTCATTCTTTTTATAAGTGCATAATATTCCATTGTGTATATATACCACTTCTTCTGTATCCATTCATCTATCGGTGGATATTTGGGCTGCTTCTGTAATTTGGCTATTGTAAATAATGTATTTACCAGTTTTCAAAACAATGAGTTGGTTCCCTATTATTTACCAAAGGTGATCAATAAAGTTATTATTTTGTTGACTACCATCATGGATTCACAGATTTAAATGCACTGGGTACATTTTAATCCATTGTAGCTATTATTCTTTTTGTTGCTTCTATTGTCCCATCTTTGGCCAGTAGGGGTTTGGGCCAGTGTTGGTGTTTTGAAAGAATCCCAGTAGTTTCAGATAACTACCTTGCTATCCTAGTATTAAGACAGATGTTTTAGGCTCATCTTCCTGCCCAGACCTGGAATCAGATATTTCTCTAAGAAATCCTGTTGCCTTTTTGTAGGAAATGTTATTTAAAGACCATAATCTGGTGGTGCTCATTGTTGCTGGGTTGGTTGCTGTTTCTAGGACTTTTTAGTGAGTAGATCTAAGAAATAGGATTTCTTCTCTGAAAAGAGAAAATACACCTATATTTCCCATTCAATTCAGTTTTATACAGTTTTTACTTAACTATCCTAATTGTGTGTCTCCTTTCTCCCACACCAAAAAAATCCTGGCTCTTAATGATGCTGACATAATTACTTATTTGCTTTATCCCACAACATACACACCAGAGTATCAGAATAAAATGAGACTTCCAACAATGAAATTACTGAAATGGTTTCTTCTTCTTCTTCTCCTCCTCCTCCTTCTTTTTGTAATTCTTTTTGTCCTTAAGGTATTGCCCATTAAGGATGTAGAGTCCAATTACTGTGTTTTAAGGTCCCTTGAAAGAGTTCCTGAGTGGTTGTGCCACGAACTGAATACACAGTTGGATTTGTTTCATTTTGCTTTCACTTATTAGGTATTCCTTTTTTTTTTGAATTTCATACAATTTCTTTGTCTTTTTAAAATTGGTTTTTATTTTGAAATAATTGTAGATCCACAGGAAGCTGCAAACATAGTACAGAGAGATCCCCCATATCCTCCACCCAATTTCCCCCAATGGATACATCTTATATAATCATAGCACAATGTAGAAACCAGAGACTTTGATATTGGTAAAATGTGTGTGCACAGTTCAATGCCATTTTATCACACATACAGATTTGTGGAACCACTCTATAATCAAGATACAAAACTATTCCATCACCACAAAGATCTCCCTCATCTCTACCCCTTTATAATCATACTCACCTGCCCCTCTCATCATTTCAATACCTTTACAGTGTCTTAAACATTTCCTCTACACACACTGAAAACCACAGCAGAACTGTTAACTTAGAAAACTTAAGAAAGTGTCTATTGTATTTACTCATATTTTTACTCTTTCATTGTTCTTTCTTCCTTCCTGATGTTCCAAGATGCCTTCTTTCATAATTCCTTTCTGATTAAGTACTTTCTTTAGCCATTCTTTTAAAGTAGATCTACTGGTAACAACTTATCTTAAGTTTTCTTTCTTCTAAGAATGTCTTGATTTTTTTCCCTTCATTCCTGAAGGATATTTTTGCTGGATATAAAATTCTGGGTTGCTAGTCCTTTTATTTTAGCATTTGAAAAATGTTTTGCATTTCCTTTTGGCGTGTGATGAGGTTTGTGATGAGACATTTGTTGTTATTCAAATTCTTATCCTTTATAAGTGAGGTGTCGGGGCACCTGGGTGGCTCAGTTGTTAAGTGTCTGCTTTTGGCTCAGGTCATGGGTCCTGGGATTGAGCCTGCATCGGGCTCCCTGCTCAGCGGGAGGCCTGCTTCTCCCTCTCCCACTCCCCCTGCTTGTGTTCCCTCTCTCGCTGTGTCTCTGTTGAATAAATAAATGAAATCTTTAAAACAAATAAGTGAGGTGTTCATTTCTCTGTCACTGATTTCAAGATTTTGTCTTTAGTTCTCACAAATTTGATTTTGATATGTTTTGGTGTGGATTTGTTTGGAATTCACTCAGCCTCTGGAATCTGTAGATTTGTATCTTTTGCCAAATTTAGGAAAATTTCAGGGTGCCTGGGTGGCTCAGTTGTTAAGCATCTGCCTTTGGCTCAGGTCATGATCCCAGGGTCCTGGGATCAAGCTCCACATTGGGCTCCCTGCTCGGTGGGAAGCCTGCTTCTCCCTCTCCCACTCCCCCTGCTGTGTTCCTGCTCTTGCTATCTCTCTGTCAAATAAATAAATAAAATCTTTAAAAAAATTTTAGGAAAATTTCAGCTATTATTTTTTTGAATATATGTTTAGCCCCACTCTCTTTCCCTTATCCTTCTGGGACTCTACTAACACAATTTTTAGATTTCTTGTTATACCCCACAAACCCCCCAGGCTCTGTTTTTTGTTTTTTTTGTTGTTGTTGCTGTTTTTGTTGTTTGTTTTGTTTTTAGTCTGTTTTTTCTCTGTTGCTCGGGGTTATTTTTATTTTTCTCTCTTCAATTTCACTGCTTCTTTCTTCTATTTTCTACATTTGTTATTGTTGTTTTATTGTGTTTTTCAGTTTTATAATTTCCACTTGGTTCTTCTTTATATCTCCATTTCTTTGCAGAGACTTTAAATGTTTTCATTTGTTTCAAGTGTTCACGATTATTTGTTGAAACGTGTTTATGATGCCTCCTTCGAAATCTTAATTCAGATAATTAGGATTCAGGATTGATATTTCTAATAATTCTATCAGAATATTGTCAGATTAGAATTATCTGGCAATTCTAATATTGGTGTTGATATGTTATCTTTTATCTCATTCAAGTTGAGAGTTTCCTGGTTCTTCACATGAGTGATTTTGATTGAATCCTGGACATTTTAACCATGATGTTATAAGACTCTATATGTTCTTTGGTAAAGTGTGCACATCTTTTATCCATTTAAAAATTGGAGTTTTAAAAAAATTGAAATTTATTTGACATACAACATTGTGTCTTATTAAGGTGTACAACATGTTAAATTTATACATTTATAAATTATAATATGATTGCCATTGTAGTGATAATTATCAGCTGTATCACATTACATAATAATTCTTTTTTTAGTGGTTGGAATAATTGAGTTCTAATATCTTAGCCAGTTTGGTGATTATAATATAATATTGTTATCTATATTCTCTATACTCTGTATTAGATATCTAGGGGGAATTGTTTGTTTTCTTATTATTAAATTTTGATAGTCCTTTATATATTCTAGATTCAAGACCTTTATCTGATATATGCTTTGCAAATATTTTTTCCCAGTCTATGGCTTATATTTTCATTATCTTAACAGTATCTTTCAAAGAGCAGATATTTTAAATTTTGATTAAGTACAAATTTATCAATTTGTTATTTTATGAATTGAGATTTTGTTGTTGTATGTAAGAAATTATTGCTTAATCCAAGGTCAAGCAATATTTGTTTGTTTTTTTCCTAGAAGTTTTATGATTGTGGGTTTTATACTTAAGTCTGTGATCCATTTTGAATTAATTTTAAAATATAATTTGAGATACAGATCCAAGTTTATCTTTTTGCAGATAGAAATTTAATTGTTCCATCATAATTTGTTGAAAAGACTAGCCTTTCTCAACTGAATTGCCTTTGTACCTTTGTCAAAAATTAAATGTTCATATGTATGTGGGTCTATTTCTGGACATTCAGTTTTGTTTCATTGGTCTATTTGTCTTTCCTCACACTAATATCATACTGTCTTGATTATTGTATTTTTGTAATGCTTTTTGAAATCAGGTAGTGTTAGCCCTCTAAATTTGTTTTTCTTTTTCTAAGTTATTTTGGCTATTCCAATGTCCTTTGCATTGCTACATGAATTTTACAGTCAGTTTGTCCATTTTTACAAAAACTCTGCTGGGATTTTGATTGGGATTATGTGGAATCTGTAGATCAGTTTTGGGTAAAATGAACAATTCTCAATACTGAGTTTTACAATCCCTGAATATAACATCTCTCTCCATTTGTTGTCTTCTTTAATTTAATTTTTCCCACTGATGATTTTTAGTTTCTCGTGTAGAGATATTTCACATTTTTGTCAGATTCATCTGACAGTAAGTCTTAGACAGTAAGTATTTAGACAGTAAGTCTAAGTACTTAATATTTTTGATACTATTGTAACTGGATTTTTAAAAAATTTCAATTTCTGATTATTCTTTGTTAGTTTACAGAAATACAGTGGATTTTGTATATTCATTCTGTATCCTGCAACCTGGCTATATTTATTTATTCTAACATCTTTCTGTAGATTCCACAGCATTTTCTACATAGTTGATTGTTGTTAGTGAAAGAGAAAACTTTCCTTTTCAATATGGATGACTTTTATTTATCTTACTTGTCAGTTGCACTGGCTAGAATGTCTAGTATAATATTAAAAAAAAGTGTTTAGAGTGGACATCCTTATGTTGTTCCTGATCTTAAGGGAAAAACATTCATTTTTTTCATTATTAAATATGTTGCTAGCTGTGGGCATTTTGTAGTTGCTTTTTATTAGACTGAGGATGTGCTTATTTCTAGTTTGAGAATTTTAAATCAGGAACTGATGTTGGATTTTATTAACTGATTTTTCTGAGTCTGTTGAGATGATCATGTGATTTTTCTTTTGTGGTTTGTTAACATGATGAGTGACATTGATTGATATTTGAATGTTAAACTAACATCGCCTTCCTAGATAAACCCCACTTTGTCATGATGTATTATCTGTTTTATATATCATCAGATTCACTTTGCTAAAGTTTTATTAGAGGTTTTGCATCTATGTTTATGAGAGGCACTTATCTATAGTTTTCTTTACTTGTTGTGTCTGTATCTGGTTTGGGTATCAGGATGATGTTAGCCTCATTTAATGAGTTGGGAAATATTTCTTCCTTTTCAGTTTTCTGGAAGAGTTTATGTAGAATTTGTATTTTTTCCTTAAAATGTTTTATAGCATTTACCAGTGAATTCATCTGGGCCTGGCAATTTCTTTGTAGGAATGTTTTTAAAACTACAAATTTAATGTCTTTAATAGATATTTAGGTTATTCATTTTATATTGAGTGAGTTTTGGCAGTTTGTGACTTTAAGGAATTTGTCCATTTCATCTAAGTTGTCAAAATTGGTTGTACAATGCTGTTCTTACCATTAGTATATTATTCTTTTAATATCTGTAAAACCTTGTGATATATTCTCTCTTATTCCTTATGTTGGTAATTTGAATTTTCTTTTTCATCTAATCAGTCTAGCTGGAGGTTTATCAATTTTATTAATCTCAAAGAAATAGCTTTTGATGTAATAGATTTTTTCCATTTTTTTTCTGTTTTCTGTTCTGATATTTGTTTTTTCCTTTCTTTTCCTTACTTGGATTTAATTTACTCTTCTATTTCTTCTATTATTTCTTCAGGTAGAAACTGAGGTCATTGGTTTGAGACTGTTCTTCTTTTCTACTATAGGTGGTTTCTAACATAGTTTACCCCAAATATAAATACTGCTTTAGCCTCATTTCACAAATGTTGATACTGTATTTTCATTGTCATTCAATTAAAAATGTTTTCTAATTTGTCTCTCGAGTTCTTATTTTACCTATGGATTATTTAGAAGTGTGTTATTTAGTTTCTAAACATTTGGGGGATTTTCCAAATATATGCCTGTTACTTATTCCTAATTTAATTCCATATGGTCAGAGGATACTTTGTATGACTTGACTCCTTTAAAATTTACTGAGACTTGTTTTATGGTTCAGAATATGGCCTATCTTGGATAAATTTTCTCTTTGGTCTGGAAAAGAATGTGTATTTTCTTGTTGGTGGTTGGAATGTTCTATAAATATCAATTAAATCAAGTTGGTTGATATTATTGTTCAACTCTACATCCTTACTGATTTTTCTGTTGATTTGTTCTATGAATTATCAAGAGAGAGTACTGAAATTTCTGACTATAGTTGTGAGTTTGTCTATTTATCCTTACAATTTTATCAGTTTTTGCTTCATATGTTTTGAAGCTCTGTTATTAAGGGAATACACATTTAGGGTTATTTCCTCTTGATAAATTGGTCCATTATCATTATGTAAGGACCTTCTTTATCTCTACTAATATTCTTTACTATGAAATCTGCTTCCTGTGATATTAATATAGCCACTCCAGCTTTCTTTTGGTTAATGTTACCATGGTGTATATTTTTTCATTCCTTCACTTTTAATATATTTGGATCTTTATATTAAACGTAGATTTTTTTTGTAGGCACATATAGTTGTGTCTTGCTTTTTTTTTTTATTAACATATAATGTATTATTTGTTTCAGGGGTACAGGTCTGTGATTCATCAGTCTTACATAATTCACAGCATTCACCATAGCACATACCCTCCCCAATGTCCATCACCCAGCCACCCCATCCCACCCACCCCCCTCCACTCCAGCAACCCTCAGTTTGTTTCCTGAGATTAAGAGTCTCTTATGGTTTATCTCCCTCTCTGGTTTTGTCTTGTTTCATTTTTTCCTCTCTTCCCCTATGATCCTCTGCCTTGTTTCTCAAATTCCACATATCAGTGAGATCATATGATAGTTGTCTTTCTCTGATTCACTTATTTCGCTTAACATAATACCTTCTAGTTCCATCCACGTTGTTGCAAATGGCAAGATTTCATTTTCTGATGGCTGCATAATATTCCATTGTATATGTCTTGCTTTTTACTTTTTTTTTTTTTAGATTTTATTTATTTATTTGACAGAGAGGCACACTGAGAGAGGGAACACAAACAGGGGGAGTGGGAGAGGGAGAAGCAGGCTTCCCGCTGAGCAGGGAGCCCGATGCGGGGCTCAATCCCAGGACCCCGGGATCATGACCTGAGCTGAAGGCAGACGCTTAACGACTGAGCCACCCAGGTGCCCCTATGTCTTGCTTTTTAAATGCAATCTGACAGGGGGCACCTTAAGTGTCTGACTCTTGATTTTGGCTCAGGTCATGATCTCAGGGTTGTGGGGTCGAGCCCCTCTTTGGGCCCCATGCTGGGCATGGAGCCTGCTGAAGATTCTCTCTCTCCCTCTCCCTCTTCCCCTCATCCCTCACTTGTGTACGCACACACATGCACTCTCTCTTTCTAGGAAAAAAATAAATAAATGCAAACTGACAATCTGTGTTTTTAAAATTGGGATATTTAGACTATTTACATCTAATGTGATTATTGCTATAGTTTGGTTTAAAGCCATCAGTTTGCTATTTGTTTCCTATTTATCTATCTGTTTGTTCCCTTTTCCCTCATTTTCTTCCTTTCTGGGGATTAATTAAGTTTTTTATGACTCCATTTTATTTCCTTTGTTGGCTTGTTAACTCTTTTTGTTATTTTAATGATTACTTAATGTTTGTAGTCTCCATCTTTAATTACAGTTTGCCTTCAGGTGATACTTTACTACTTCATGAATAGTATAAAAACTCTACAATAGTATTCCAGTAAACAGAATAATACTATCCACAAAGACGTCCACATCTGGAACTCACGGAAATGCTGCCTGACATGGCAAAAGAAACTTTGCTCTTTTGATTAAGTTAAGGACCTTAGATGGGGAGATTATTATTATTATCCAGATGGCCTCAATGTAATCATAAGGGTCTTTATAAGGGGGAGGCAGCGGGTCAGAGTCAGAGCAGGAGATGTGACAACAGATGCAGAGGTTGAATTGAGGCCACTGAAGAAGAGGCCACAAGCCAAAGGATGTGGGTGGCCTCTAGAAGCCAGAGAAAGCAAGGAAGCAGATTCTGATCCAGAGTTTCCAAAAAGAATGAAACCCTGCTGAAACCTTGGTTTTAGCTCATTGAGACTGATTTTAGACTTCTGACTGCCAGAATTGTGAGACAACAAATTCATGTGTTAAGCCTCTGAGTTTGTGGCACTCATTATGGCAGCAGCAGGAAACTAATACAAGTGTACTTTTAACTTTTCCCTACTGACCTTTGCAATTGTTGCCATATATTTTAGTTTTACATATGATATAAACCTTTTTACTACACTGTCATTATCTTTGTTTAATCATCTTTTAAAGAATTTTAAAAAAATAAGAGAAAAACACATAATTATTCATGTACTAAACCATTCCTGATGCTTTTCATTTCATTGTGTACATCCATATTTAGATCTGGTATCACCTTCTTTCTGCTTAAATGACTTCCTTTAATATTTCTTGTAGTGTGGGTCTGCTGATGATTAATTTTTTAAACTTCTGTATGTCTTGAAATATCTTTAGTTTGCTTTAGTTTTTTGAGAGATATTTTTTTGGAGCATAGAATTTAAGTTGACAAGTTTTTTTCCCCCTTTCAATACTGTAATGATGTTGAACCACTGTTTTCTTGCTTGCATCATTTCTAATGAGAAATCACCCTTATCTTTGAGCCTCTCTGTATAATATGGCTCCTTTCTCTGGCTGCTTTTAATATTTTCTCCTTATCACTTTTTTGGGTTGTTTGTTGTTTTTTTTTTTTTTGGCTGAGTGGCTGCAAAGACTTTATCAAATTATTTAGAGTGTTGGCATTTAAGTATTCACATATGTACATTAAATAGCTATATAGACTATCAATATTTTTGAGCAATTTTGATTATGATGTGCCTTGTTATAGTTTTCTTCATGTTTCTTGTGCTTAGTTTTATTGAGGTTCTTGGATCTGCATGCTTGTAGTTTTCATCAAATTTTGAAAATTTCTAGCCATTATTTCTACAAATATTTTTTCTTCCCTTTTTCCTCTTTGGGGACTCGAATTACACATATATTAGGCTTTTTGAAGTTGTCCCACAGCTCACTAGGCTGTTCTTCTAGAAAAATTCTCTTTTTCCCATAGTTTTCATTTTGGATAGTTTCTGTTGTTGCACTTTCAAGTGCACCAATTTTTTTCTTCTGCAATGTCGATTTAATCTGACATTAATCCCATTCAGTATTTTTTTTATTATTATTTTTTATTGTTATGTTAATCCCCATACATTACATCATTAGTTTTAGATGTAGTGTTCCATGATTCATTGTTTGTGCATAACACCCAGTGCTCCATGCAGAACGTGCCCTCCTCAATACCCATCACCAGGCTAACCCATCCTCCCACCCCCCTCCCCTCTAGAACCCTCAGTTTGTTTTTCAGAGTCCATCATCTCTCATGGTTCGTCTACCCCTCCGATTTCCCCCCCTTCGTTCTTTGATCTTTAGGTGATACTGGAGCAGTGCTTAGTCTAGGGCTAAATATTCCCTGTCAGAGAGGTAAGACTCTTCTCTGACTCTACCCAGTACTCCATGAATTATGAGGCCTTTCTAACATGCTGGTGGGAACAGACTGTTTCCAGCCCCTTTGCACACCAGGCACTCTTATTTCTATTCTTACTGGGTGGTTCTTTCTTCAACATTGAGTAGCTTCCTCACAAGCATGCACTGATTAGTACTGAATTGAATACTCAAAGGGGACTCTCTCTGATCTCCAAAGTTCTTTCTCTGTGCAGCTCTCTTCTGTTTCCTATTCTGTTTCTTGAATTCTAGTCACCTTGGTCTCCCCAGACTCTCAGCTGTTTCTTTTCACTCAGACTCAGAGAGTCTCTTGGTTTCCACCTGTGTTCCTCTTCCCTGTGCTGCAATCTGGAAGCTCTCTTGAGGTAGTAAACTGGGGCAATTATAGGGCTTATCTTGTTCATTTCCAGTGTTTCAGGCATCACTGTCCTTCATTTCCTGATGGTCTTTTCCATGGTCTTGAGAATTTTGTTTCGTATTTTCTTTCTCTTTTGGTTTCATGTAGGAGAGTAAATATGATCCTTGATACTCCCTTCTAGCCAGAAACAGATGTTTGCTTTTTTAATTTAACTGTATAAAATATTCACATGGTTCTAAAGTCATATCGATAAAGCATGGTATAATCAGAGAAAGTCTTGTTCTGTCTCTGTCGTTTTACTCTGTCCCTTTCTTGTTTCTATAGACAACTTCGTCTTCTCCTTGTTACTATTATTTTGTTTTTGTTCTTTCTCTAAGTAAATTTTTTCTAAGCTTTTGGTTTTTAAAAAACTATGTGAACGTATGACATATGTATTTATGTACATATATATGTGTGTGTATCCCCATTTGTTAGATAAATGATAGTATGTTATATACACTATTCTCCACCTTGCTTTTTTCACTTCATTGCAGGATATAGTTCCCTCCCTCTATGTCTCAATAGCTTCATAATAGTCCATTGTGTGTATATCCTATTGTTTATTCAGCCAGTTCCCTATAGATGGACATTGGATTATTTCCAGTCTTTTTCTAGTATTAAAAATGATACAATGAATACATATTTTTGTGTTTCTGCATTTTTGCATATGAATCTGTGATATAGATTCCTGGAAGTGGAAATGCAGGGTCAAAGGGCAAATACATATGCAGTTTTGCTAGATATGCTAAATTTCCCTTCATAGGGTTTTGCCACTTTGCATTCTTACCAGTGGTGGATCAGATTGGTACGCATATTTCTAACACAATATTTCAGTAGCACAGTGGACTGCTCCATGAAAGGGTGAGGACTAGAATTATTGAAATGAAGGCCAGGGTGGAGGCTCTTGTCAGGGATGTTGGAGAGGTGATTCTTGTATCGGGTAAGAGTCAGACCCAATAATGTTTAAGCTCCCTCCTCACATTATAATGCTATTATTCTTAAAATTTCTTTTTCTGATGAATTTAGAAGGTATGTAGTGGTTGTTCTACTGATTCCCCACACATTTTATGTGCCTCTCAACAATGCTTTTATATTATCAGGATGCATTTCTCCATGAGCAATTTTAGTTGGTGATGTGGAAGGAAAGGAAAAGTAAATTCCACAAGAAATGGCTTGATGGGGGTGAGTGGGAGGGCTGGGGGATATTTTCCTGATAGTTTTGGTGTAAGGAGCTGCTTTCCCAAGGGAAGGACTCAGAGGTTCAAGCATGCTGTGTGTGGACCAGTAATGGGATGGCTTGGTGGGGAGTTAGGTTAGTGGAGAGGTTTTGAGTGTGGGCTGTGGACTAGATTACCCTTTGAATTGTATGACCCTGTGCCAGGTACTTAATCATTGTTAGCCTTACTGTCCTTGTCCTTTAAATGTCTCATAGGATTGTTGTCGTGGTGAGATAACAGTGAGTGTGAGGTACTAGCCTAGGACAGAGTAAGAGCTCAGTAAATGTTAGCTATTGTTACTGTGTCAGTTTTTGAGCATGATGGGGCCAGTGAGGGGCTTGGGAAGCTCTGGGCCAGAAGGGGCAGGAGGCATACTGGATTTGAGGCCTACCTTACCAGGATAGTCTTGGTACATGGGACATTAGAATTGAATGTTAGAGAGAGAAGCTAGCTTATGGAGAAGAATGGGAAGGGTGGTTGGAGGGGATGGTTGGTGAGCCAGATAGAGAGCTGTGCTGAGGGCTGGGGTGTTGTGCCTAGTGCCCAGGACTTCAGGCTTTCAGGGAAAAGAAAACACACTGAGACCTGGGATGCTTGAAGGGGGCTTCACTGAATAGGTGGTCCACAAAGTCAGGACAACTTCTATTTTTTTATTTTATTTTATTTTTTTTAGGACAACTTTTAAATAAGCCAAGAGAAGAGGGGAGGGCAGAGAACCAGGAAATATCATGGGTGTAAGTGCTTGTGAAATACGTCTTGCCCACTCCTCAAGCCCTACCTCTGGACTTATCGCTCATCCCTCCAGCTCTGTAGAGTTGGTCCAAATTGGTGTTTTCAACCACAAACATTAATGGAGCACCTATTATGTCCTGGGCCCTGGGAATATAAATATGAGTAAGAGTTGATCTAGTAGCCTCCTTATGTAGGAGTTTTTCAAACAACAATTGCCTTGGTTATCTCTGATGTTCTGGTTTAGTAGGATTGGGCTGGAGTCCAGGCATCTCTGCCCTTTTCAATAACTACTTATGCAGTTCTGATGCCCAGTCTTGGGGAAGAACCCCTGGCTTTTGTCATTATCTGTTTATAAATATGGGGGCTGTTGGTGACCCATTGTGGAGGCACGTGGTAGGAACAACATGCAGAGGAGCTCTTTAATGGCAGTGATGGTCTGAAGAGCAGCCTGCTGTTCCATCCCTTTCCTGTCCAGTAGGGGGTGGGCAAGGGGGAGATGATGAAAGGGAAGCAGTGTTTGGATTCTTAATTTGGAAACTTGAATCCTGTTACCCTGTTCTGAGCAGGTGTGGTCACTGCCTCTTTCCTGTAACTCCCATCCCGTCCAGTTCCTCAGCCTCTCGTTGGCTGTCCTTCAAACCCAAGTGGGTGGATGGGACGGATGGTTGGGATACAGGTGACACCTGTCCACCCTGGGGACCGAGAGTGGACAGATTGGCATAAGTTACAGGAAGGTAGATTTTGATTCAAAATAAGGGTGAAGCGAAACTGTTTATCACAATAAGAGTTGACCAACCACAGGCAGTCTGTCCTGTGAAGTAGTGAGGTTTCTATCGCGGGGCGCGTTCGGCGGCAGCTGCCGGCCCACCTCTCTGAGAGGCGGCATGGTGGGCTTGAGCTGCCACCGCTCAACTCTGGCTGGGGGAAGAGGAAGTTACTTCAGTTCTTTTCTTCTTTTCAAACCCTGTTCCTATCCCCTATCATCCTTCCTTCTCTTTTCTATCCCACTTCTTCTGAATTCTTTTTTTTTTTTTTTAAGTTTTATTTATTTATTCCTGAGAGTCAGAGAGAGAGAGAGAGAGAGAGAGAGGCTCCCGCTGAGCAGGGAGCCCGATGCGGGACTCGATCCCAGGACCCTGGGATCCTGACCTGAGCCGAAGACAGGTGCTTAACCATCTGAGCCATCCGGGCGCCCCTTCTTCTGAATTCTTAATAGCTTATGCTGTGTCTGTCAGAAATAATCCTGACACTTAGGATCCACCTGGTGATTTGGTCAATGCTGGTAACAAGCAACTTGTCTGGAGTCTGCTGACCATCCAGGCATCAAAGCCCATCCTGCTGTTTTTTTCTGTGGAGACAGCTCTCCCTCCAGCCAGTGTGAGTCCGTGTGTGTGTGTGTGTGTGTGTGTGTGTGTGTGTGTGTGTGTGTGATGCTGTGCTGGCGCCTGAGTGCGGGTGGTACAGCCGGAGTTGCAGCTCAAAGGGACAGAAAAGCAGTTTGCTTAGTGGGGTATGTGCATGGAGGGGTAGCTGTGGCCTTGGTTACCAGGGAAGATTAGTTCCCCCGCACCCCCAGTCTTTGTCCTGCCTCCTTTCCCCCCTCCTCCACAGTCCCCCTAGCCCCAGGCTCACTCCTTCAGGTTAATTTCCCTGGCTGCAGCTGTGGGTCCCCCCCCTTCCCTCCCTCCTCCATCTACCACACACACAGGCTTTGAGTTATGTGCCTCCTGTTCTAATGAGATAAACAACATAACTCTCACGGGGCTCTGCTCGTCCCTCTATAAGTGGAACTCCAGGGCTGAATGCGTTGGCCCTATAAAGGCACCCTGGTGCTTGTCAGCCTAGGGAGGAGGGCAAGGAAGGGGGGCTGGAGCCCCGAGAGAGTTCTTGGGGCCATTTGCTTGTTGAGATGAGGTGGAGTCAAGGCAGACATCAAAGAGAGGCCTGTTTCTACCCTCATGGCCAAAGGAGCAAAGAGCAGCATGGGCATGCAGGGTGGCGGCCTTGTCACGCCACATGGCTGTCGAGTCCAGACTCATCTAAGTCAGCCAACTCACGATAATTAATAACTGACATTTGCACAAGGCTTCATGGTTATAAAGAGCTTCTTCTTGAATATAAGCTAATCCCCGCAACAGCCTCTGTAAGGTAGGTATTGTTAACATTCTTATCTTCTGGGTAAGGAGACAGGCTCAGAAATGTGTGGTGATATTTCCAAGGTTATAGGAGTGGTGGTATGAGGACTCATGTGCTCTTCCTCTGCACCGCGGGCCTTCTGTAATCCATCAGAGCAAGTTAAAGAATGATATAAAAACAGTCCCCTCTTCCGGCCATTCGAACTACCTACTACCAAGTGGGTGGGTGAGTGGGTCTGCAGCTATAAACTGAACAGCCCAAGGCTGCATTGAGGCTGCTGACCAGCAAGTGCTGGTCAGCAAGACCAGGTCTCAGGGAGGGCAGAGGCCCTGGGCGAGTGTTGACAGTTTTGACCTCTTGTCATTTAGATCTTTTGAGTGCTGTCTGGACCAGTCCTTTCTTACTCACCTGCTCTTGGTCAGGTTGGAAATACTATGAAGCAGTCTGTGGGGCAAGAAGGAGCCTAAGGCACAGAGACTGCCATCTTGGGGTGGATTCTGTACTCACCTCCTGGCCCCACCTCTGGGGTCCCTCTTGGCTGGTTTGGATGTGGGTGGATGAGTATCCTGGAACCAGGAATAGCAGGTCATTCGCTTCCTGCATTTCTGAATCTGATTCAGTTCTGGTTGAATTCATTTGGTAAGTACTTCTTGATATGCCTACCAGGCACTGTGCCAAGTATTAGGGATACTAGAGATGGACATAGTTCCTGTCATCCTGGGTCTTATAATGAGCAAGAAATTAATGACAACATGTTGGGGGAAACACTGGAACCTTGAGATGCTTTTGGGAAGGCCATGAAACTAATCTTGATACATTAGAGAGAATATCCAGGCAGTAACTAGATGATGCTTAGACATCCAGGGGTTCTTGGCCAGACATTGGAACAATCTATAAGGTTCTTTAAAAAATAGTTGGCCTAATTCCTCCACCCATTACATTCAGATTGGGTAGTTTGGGCATGAATTTTTGGCCTTGATGTTATTAAGAAGTTCTCCAGGTTCAGTCTGGATTTTTGGGTTCAGTCTGGATTAAGAATCACTAACCCAAGATGAGTGGGGATTTGTGGGGCCAGTTCTGGGTTGTAGAGTACTGGGTCTGCCCTTATACTTGGCCTCTGTTGGGATCCTGGGGCATACCAGCTTCAGAGGTGGCTCAAGGGACCAGAATCAATGCAGCCATTCAGGAATTCTAGGGTCAGAGATGACATGGTCCTGGAGTGAATCACACCAGAAACATCAAACTCTTCCCAGTGTTGCCTTCCCTCAAAGAGAGGTCAAAACTGGACCTTCCATGGAAGGGAGAGCAATATTACTTTGATTCATTTGGTCTTCTCCAAATCAACCACAAGGCTGGTCCTTAGAGCACAGGGAGCTCAGAACTTTGGGATCCTCCTACTGTGCAGAAGCTATGAAGCTATCAACAAAATTAAGTATTAGGATGACTCTTGGACATGAAAAGCCCTTAGCTCATGACATCAGAGATTTTTCTGGAGCCCCTAGGCTCCATGATCCTTAATGGTTTCTGAGAACCCGAATAGGGGAGGGGTGGGGACCTCCAACTTCTTCATAGCCTTGCGACCTATGGGAGCAGCTATGTGATTAAAAATGAAACTTAGCACTTAAAGAGAATTTGACAATTTTGCTTCCTTTAGTACTGGAATAGTTGCCTCTGCTTTGAACCCAAACCAATAAATGGGTAGAGATGACTAGTAAAAATAAAAAATGGAGAAATGGATATATAGCAGTGAAACTTTGGTAGATTGTCTCTGCAAAAGGTCCCCAAATGGCAGACAGCTGATGGAAATAGGGTCCTGATATTTTCTATCCCTGTGGTCCTAGGTCTAGGAAGTGACCTTCCCACATGGGTCTAATGGTTGTCACATGCCCCATTTATCTATCTGTGGTTGTTATGACAGATGGCGCTCGTGTAGAACTTTGGTGCCAAAGGCCAAATCTAAATGGAGACTCTTGAGAGACAGTGTGGTTGGCATATAAGCCCAGCCACTGGACTCTTGCCCATTCCTTTCTGTAAGGCCCAGGCAAGTGGGCAGGGATGTAGAAGTATGCTGGCTCTGCAGGCCGAGGAGCCTGGTCACCAGAGTAGGCTTATATTCTGTTGGAGGTTCGTGGGGCTTGCATTGGCTTCAGCGAGATGCCATAGCTAACGGTGGGTGGAGAAAGTCAGTGGGTAGGAGATCTGGATCCTTGATCCTGTTTCCTTGAAACGCTTCCCAGTCCAGACCATCTATAGGTAGGCAGACTGACTTCTGCTGCTTTGCCTGGAAGAGAACCTGCTTTACCTGGACCTGTATAGAGGGGCAGTTGATGGGTAGTAGCTGGAGGTCTACTGCCTTGGAAACACTGTAGTGAGGTTGAATCTGAAGAGGTCCCTCTGATCTCCCCAGAGCAGGAGAGCAGAACTGTCTTGGTCATGGTGATGATGGTCCTGGGCTTACGGAGACAGCATGGTGGAGCAGACAGGGCAAGGGTCCTGGGGTCACATGACCTAGATACTGTCTCTGCTCTACCATCAACCAGCTGTGTGACCTTGAAAAGTCACGCTACCTTTCTGGTCTTCAGTTTCCTCTCACTGTGAGTGAGAAGCTTGGACAGGGAGGTTTCCAAGGCCCCTTCTAGCCTGGAGCCTTTAACCTTTATGCTGTCTCTGTCCACAGGCCTCGCCCCGGGCCAGCTATATACATACCCAGCCCGCTGCTGGCGTAAGAAGAGACGATTGCACCCACCTGAGGATCCTAAGCTTCGGCTGCTGGAAATAAAACCTGGTCAGTGCCCTCTGGAGCTGGTGGGAGCGGTGGGGAGGGCTGGGCTGGCCCAGGACAAGGTTGCTTTGCTCCTTTGTCTATAGAGCTGAGTTTTGTGGGAGAGTGAACCTGGCCCATGGTGCCCAAAGGTGTGCCTCTGTGCCTATTCTCCTGTGTAAACATGTCCACGTATTCACCTGAGCATCCTTTCCTCTCGTCTCCCTCTTGCCACCCTGTGGAGTAAAGCAAGCAGGCAAGGGTGGGAGCAGGCCCAGGAGGAATGCCTTTTCCAACAGGGCCCCAGGAGGTGTAAAAAATAGAACCCATCTTGGGCATGGCAATGGGAGAGTCTGAGTTCAAAATTTGCCTCCAGGTGATGCTGAGTGCTTTGTGGCCATGCAGAAGGAACTGGTTAGTTTTCTCGACTACTGACCTGTTAGAACACTTCTGACTCGATGGCTACCTTCAGACCTGTGTCTGGGTTGCAGTGAGGCCAAGTGATTGTCCTGGGTCTTCAGCTTTCAGAGAGTCTCTGGTTTTAGGGGTGCTACTAGGGCTGGGAGGTGACTCAGGGTGGTGGGGACAGTGCTGACAAGTGGAACAAAGGCAGGGCTGACATGTCCGCTCCCACTGTCACCAAACAACGCAGACCTGACTAAGGAAGGCTGCCTGGCAAGGTTACCTCATGCCTTTCCATGTTGATTTCTTAGCCTGCATTTTCTCTGCAAAATCTCTATTCACAATTGTTTGGGATGCTTTCACTCATGGTTCTATGGTTAAGCCTGTTTCGATTGTTTATTTTAACCTAGATTTCACTCGTCGGAGAAGTTTTATTTGTTAGAGATGGGTGGAGGCTAGATTTTTTCAATGAGCTCTATCCACGTTCTTGATGGCCCTGCAGAATTTACAGACCCTTGCGAACACTTCCGGGTGGTGACTGAGATTGTTCCAAACTCTCAAGACGGAGGTTGTAGGAGAGCCAAGCCTCCCTGAGCAGTATAATCCAGTAGAAATATAATGCCAGCCACATGTGTCATTTTATACTTTCTGGTAGCCACATTAAACAAAGGAAAAAAAAACAGGCGAAATTAATTTTAATTATAGATTCTATTTAACCTAACACAGCAGTAATATTATCATCTTAGCATGTAACGAATATAGAAATGATGAGTGAGATATTGTACATTCTTTTTTTGTATTGTTTTTTAATTCCAGTGTATATTTTACACTTTTAACATATCTCATTGCAGACTGGCCACATTGCAGGTGCACACATGGCTAGGGGTGCCCATGTTGGTTGGAGTTGTTCTAGAACTACACTCAAAGTGTGGTCTTGACCGGTCTTGACCGGCAGCATAGGCAGCCCCAGGGAGCTTGGTAGAAATGCAGAATCTTGGGTCTCACCCCAGACCTGCTAAGTCAGAGTGTGCATTTTACCATATCCCGAGGACTGCATTCCCCACGATGCACACTCAAGTTTGGAAACACTGGTTTTAAAGACTTACAGGTGGTCAGATCAGAAGTCTGCATGGTGTGACTCCACATCACCTATGTTTCTTTATTAAACATGAGCAATTACCGATATGAACAGTTTATTTTGGAGGTGGGGACTTCCTCCTTCTTTGTTCCGGAATCATTGATCCTGTTCTTTTGGAAGTGCCATGGATGAGTGAGGAGGTAACCCCTGGCTCGATCCTTACCTGGACCAATTTCATTCTACCCCATCCAGGGCTTTGCAGGAGGGGCTGTAGCGGGAGGCTGACTACATGCTGTGTCGTCTGTGTGGACTTTGAAGGGAGGGTATTAGTGAGGTGTCTGCCACTAGCTGGATGTGTCTCCATGGTGGAGTATGTGAACCCTCTGGGTATATTTCCCCATCTATACATAGGCACAGTGGTACTTGGGGATTCCTAGTTGGGGTTCAGTTTTACCATGAGGATCACCTAAGTCATATGTAATAGTATTTGCCCTTTTTTACCGCTTTTCCCCCCTTTCTTACTCTTTTAATTAAAATTAAAAAAAAATTTGAGTAAGCAACACAGTCACGTGTTTTGACATTCCAAGGATAAAAAGCATATATAGTATGCATAGTGAAAAATAAGACCTAGTCTCCAAAGAGGCCATCAGGTCATCAGTGGCACCAGTTTCTTGAGATTCTTCAAGAGATTGTCTATGCACACACCAAGAATTACATCCATATGACCTTTTCCTCGTCTTTTGACATAGCACGGCCACCATGTGTTTTGCCCGTTCCATTGAAAAATGTGCCCCAGGCATCGGCCCTATCAATATATAAAGAATTTCCTCATTCCTTTTTTACAGTTACACAATATTCCATTGTATGAATGTACTGCAACTATTTTAACCAGGTTGTTCCCATTTTTTATCTCTAATCTTCCCAGTTTAACTGGAGATGCAACGAGTATTTTCACATGCATGTATGAATTCATATTAAATTTCAAATGGGAAGACATCTCATACGCAACTTATCAGTTTGAAAGATTTTTTTTGTAAGTGCTTGATGCTAATTTTAAATTGTTAGTCTTTATTCTTAACGTTTATATAGAAAGTCTTTTTTTTTTTAAGATTTATTTATTTATTTTAGAGAGAGAGAGCAGGAATAGGAGGGGCAGAGAGAGAGGGAGAGAGACTCTCAAGCAGACCCCATGCTGAGCTCAGAGTCTGACATGGGGCTTGCTCCCATGATCCCATGATCCTGAGATCATGACCTGAGCCGAAAGCAAGAGTCAGATGCTTAACCGACTGTGCCATCCAGGTGCCCCTAGAAAGTCTTTCTTAAGAACACTTCGTATTAGACTAATTGGATTGTCTTTTATGGAACTGAAGACATTTCATGCTGTAAAATACCTTAGACATCATTAGCTCCAATTCCTTATTGTATGAGGTTCAGGCAGGTTAGGAGACTTACTCAAAGTCACACAGCAATTCCTGTGGGAACAAGCAGAGAATCCACGTTGCTCAATTTCTCTATTCAGTGCTTTTTCTGCTTCTTTGCGCTGCTCATAGGTATGTTAACTTAAAAAAAAGAAAAAAAAACTTTAGCAAAGCGTTTCCCTTAAAAACTTTATTTTGCGATTAAAAAACTAATACATAAATGATTAATATGCACCCAAGAGATAGTTGGAATTCTTTTAGTTACAAATGTCAGACACACACTCCAACTAGCCTAAGGAAAAAAGAAGGGAAGTTGGTTCATGTAATGTTAGAGCTCAGCGTTGCCCTGGTTTCAGGCATAGCTGCATCCAGGGGTTCAAACATTGTAGTGAGGGCTCTGAGCCTCTTTCCACCTCTCTCTTCTCCATGTGGGGCAGGCAAGGTGGCCATCTGCAGTCCCAGACTCTGCACTCCTTAGACTCAGCAGAAAGCAGCAGTCCCCTTTGATAGCTGTGGCAGAGAAGTCCTGGGAAGGACTGATTAGCTGGCTTGAGTTTACGTCTGCCCTATCAATCACTGCCACCCAGGGGTTGGGGAGCTCTGATTGAATCATCATCGTCATCATCATAACCAGTGTCTGAACAGCACACTGTCATTTACAAAGCCCTTTACAAAGCATTTTCATTTATAGCATTTCCTTGGGTCCTTACCATAGCCCTGGGAGGTAGAGCAGGAAGGAGGGCATCAAAGTGGAATAAGCCCACTTTATATATTAGGGAAATCTGGCTGCGGACAGCGCCAAGCCACGCAAGGTTTACTGTGCTGCTCACATATCTGGGAACTGACAGTCTCGTTGTTGGTGAGACTGAGGAAGAATTTGTTTTATGAGTGTCTGGCCCTTTTGTCTACAGACATGTCATGACCTGTGGGCGGTGGGAAAGGGAAGAGCCCCGGGGCTGGGGGTTCGCTGACGCCAAGTGCCCACCAGCACATCATGTCTCTATCTGCAATCCTTTAAAAGTTTGCCTTGGCCTCTGCCCTCGTGCTTGGGGCAGAGGCTGAGATGGTCTCGGCCCAGCCCCCCGAGATGTGGCGGTCCTGTGGGAGGATGCTCTCTGGGAAAAGTGAGTGCCAGCTTGTTAAGAATGGGCCCTCAGAGGCGTAGCCATGTCCCAACGTGGCAAAAGATCCCAAGTTTGTTGGGCTCTCCCCTCCATGCCAGCATCCAGGCACTGAGAAACAATAAACAGCCAGTCCTGGAATAAATAACTGAGCTCTCTCTCAGGCGAACTTGTTCCCCCAATTTGGGGGATCAGATGTACAGCTACGCCTATTAAAAACAAAACCCCCCAAGCCGTAGGCCAAATGCGTGTCATTTCCATATACCGTTCTGAGTCTGCCCTACGGGGGCCGCACGCTCAGGCTGCCCCTTGCACCAGCGGGCCACTGCAGGCTGTGAATGAAACGGCCGGGGGAGTGCCTGAAAGTCGGTGATAAGGAACCTGAGCCTTGGACCTCGGAGCATCAGGGATCATCTAGAGAACGCGAAGCTGCACGGATCACTGTCTTCCTAGAGGCGCCACACGGTTGAAGTTGAATTTTTCACATAAGCCAAAATGTCAGAAAAGGGCCTTCATCCAGGGCCTCAGCTAGCCAGAATGGCAGCTTTGTGCAAGAGTAGAAGATGCCCTCTCTGGCTGCACGTTTGCAAAATGATGTCCCTTCTGCTGGTGAGTAGAGCCCAAGCTGGCTCTCAGCCCTCTCTGTCCCCTTGGCAGGTCCCCACCTTCCAGTGGCTCTGCCCACTTCTGAGTGTGACTCAGGCTAGAGTCATGGCGAGAGTCCCTGGAGCATTTGCTATAAATTCCTAGGAGGTGGGGACAGTCAGTTGGGTGAACGAAGGCTGCCTTCCCAGGGCTAGAGGAGCAGCAGAAGGAAACAGGGACGAGGGGAGAGGCGAGGGATCTCCTCTCTCTTTAACACACTGCCGTGGAATTGGGTATAACCTTTTGGAAGGTCGATGCTTAGTACCTATCAGTATTTAAAAGGCACATGACCTTTGACCTAGAAATTCTGCTGCTAGGAATTTATCCTACAGATAAATATATACTCCCAATGTGTAAGGTCATCCATTGTGACATTGTTCGTAACAACAATAACAACAAAGAATGGGAAGAACCAGGAGGTCCATTGGTAGGGGACTAGTTAAATATATAGTACATTCATAAAATAGAATACTATTTTGTCTTTTAAAGAAATGAGTGGGGAAAAAAATGGAAAGATGTCTAAGATATATTGTTAAGTGGAAAAAGAAAAGCAAATTGCACAACATTATGTATAATCCTTTTTGGGCAAACCTTGCTGAAAATCGATAATCAATTTGTCTAACCTGAGCTGAATCGCTTTAAATTTATGGAAACTAGAAGACTAAGTTTATGTTGAAAGAAAACCAATGAATGAACCAATCAATCCTTGGCACCCCTCCACCACCCAGCGCCTAGGATACCATCCTGTCTTCTCTCTTTCCTCCCAGCCTCCCGCTGCGAGTCTCCTGAGGTCCCCTTGACAAGCTCCAGGAGTGTAGTTATGTCTGTGATGCTCAGAGTCTCCCCTGGGCTCCACCGTCAGCACCCTCATTTCTTCAGGGGGAGAGGGAGAGGGGTTCCCCTGATTTGTGAGAGCCGGGGGCACTGGCCCGGAACAGAATTGTCTCAAGGCATGAGTTTTCTTCCATGTCAGGCCCCTCTGTGGACAATGAGGAGATGCCACAAGCAATTTATCATGCCAACACCCAGTTGTACCTCTTGTCTTCCTTTGTGTCCCTGCCTGAAGCCTGCCAGTGATGGGTAGCTTTCAGCAACAGAGGCCGTCAGGTAAGAGTTGTCCTTGACCTCAGGTCTGCAGAGCTCTGTCAGGAAACCAGGTCAAGGCAAGGGCAGGGAGTGTAGATTAAGGAATCTCGAGGGACCTTGGGGAAGGTCTGAGGACAGGGCTGCGGAACCGTCTACGTCTGGTTCAGCCCCTGAAAGGCAGAGAGCTCGTCTGGGCTAAGGACACATCTCAGGGCGGGGAGAGGGGAGGCGGATCATGGCTGCCATTCAGTCATCGTTCAGAGCTGGATCACACACCGGTGGATTACCCCCCGTCTTGCTATCCTCATCCCATCTTCCTCACTGTGACTATGACATCCTGCCTGTGTTTCTTTACTACTCGCTAAAAATAAAAATGTGTCTGTGTGTGGGTGGGATGGGGCTGAGAGCTGCGGAGAGCTCTTTGGGACCTGAAAACATTCTGTGTCCCTGGACCTATGTGTTTCTCACGCCTAACATCACCCCTCCAATCTGTCTTGAATAAATATCTTGCAACCTCCTACTTGCCTGGGCGTCTGAAGGACAACACATACAACATTATTTCTCTCCGCTGACTGACAATGGAGTTCAGTGTTCTCTGCTGCTTGCACTTGGCTGCAGAGGCGAATGCAAGGTGTTTCACGGCGCAGCTATCACAATTCATGCAACATGAAGACTGGGGCAGAGGCCTGGTGCCAGAGAGGGGCCTCCCCTGGACCATTTCCCCAAGAATGGAGCTCTGTCCTTGCGAAGGGGGAGCTGAGCTGGCAGGAGAGAAAGGTGGATAGTAAATATCCACCAGAAGGCCCTGAAGCAGGGCAGATGTTGGGCAAAAGCCAGCTGATTAAAAAAGAGGCCTTTAACTTCACTTTGTGTGTGTGTGTGCGTGTGCGTGTGCGTGTGCGCGCATGTGTGTTTGGATGAAGAGAAGAAAAAGGCTGGGAACAAACTTTTACTTGTGTCTCTTCGGATTAAATGCTTGGATGGTCTGCTTAGATCAATTTAGTAGCTTCCAACCCCAGACCCTTTGGTACCCCTGGTCTAAGGTAGATTTTATCTTCGTTTTAGAGGTTGGGGAACTGTGGCACTGAATTAGGAAGTTAATTTCCCAGGGGAGATCAGCGGTGAGGCCAAGGAGAGAACCCTCAGGGAGAGCCTGTTGGAACTGGCGCCATGTTGCTCCAGGACCCAACACACACGTTCATGGTGGTGCTCTCAGACCAATAGGGCCTTTACAACAGATGTTCTTTCTGCTCCTGGAATGTACCTGAGGCCTTGTAAATCCCTTCTGCTCCAGGATACTTGGGGAGCAACACGGCTCTTTGCCACCCTTGCCAAATTCCAAGGGTGATGGGAGGGAAGGCAGCCAGGAATAATAGGGTTCTGGTTCTTTCTCTAGGGTTTTTTTTTTTTTTTCCTTTGGCAGCCACTCAGTGACTGGGGATGAATGATCAGGATGGTCACCACCCACCACACGTCATTGGGGGAACATAAGCCGAAGGGCAGGACCCCTGAGGAGATGGTAGCCTAGGGTGCCTCAAAGCAGAGGGTGCCCCAGCAGACCGACAAGCAAGTCACGGGGACCCTCCGAAGGGCGCCCCCCACAAGGGGGCGGTCCAGGCAGAGAAGCTTGAGGCCTGCCTGCTTGGGCAGGGGTGGAGAGGCCTGTGTCGCCGGCCTAGGGTGCTGTCCCCACCACACTGCACCGGCAGAACCCCACAGATGGGAGCAGGCTGCGGCCAACTTCCCCAGCTTTTGCAAATCCTGCATCTTAATTAGTTCCCTACTGCTTTTGTACATGGCCCACATTTTAATAGTCTCCAGGCTTCTTCCACCATTTGCTCTCTGATGTTCGGCGTGATTTCTCTTCTCCTCCAGACAGTCCCCCTGACTCCTCCAGCACCCTCCCAGTCCGGGAACAACTTAAGGAACGCCGATGTGCCAAGCATGTAGCCCGAGATTGATGAGCCTGTCAGCTGGCTCCCTCTGCCCCTGGCCCTCCCCCTCTCCCGGGTGCTCCTCGCAGGGATGAGCCTGGCGGGGGGTGGGGGGAGCGGTGGGCGAGGTGGGAGGTGAAGGAAGGGACCCGTGGAGCCCCCAGCCAGGTGTGAGCCAGTGGACACCATGACCTTCTCCCGGCCTGCAGAGGAGTCTGGCTGTGTCCTTCTGAGGGGGAAGGACACTCCGGCTCCCACCTGCATCTGTCAGTGCTTATCTGGCTCTGTGCGGGGGGCTGCCTGAGCTTGGTACAGCTGGGAGAATGGATGCCTTCAAGTGCATCAGGGGGAAATGACCAGTCATTTATCTCCTTCCTGCAGTGTCAGAGCCCGCAGCCATCCATCCTGGAGGCTTGAAACAGCAGCTTCTTCGGCTCTTGTTGGCCTCCGGAGCAGGAGAGCTGGGGAGAGGTGGGCAGGCCCCTCCAGCCCCCCTGCTTCATGCTGTGACTCTTCGTGCTCCCTCTGCCTTCCTGGCAGGCTGGGGGACTGAGGCGGGGCTGTCTCAGCCCTGCTTGCAGCCCGCGGGGCTCCGGGAGCTGGGGCCGGCGGAGGACACGGGTGGCAGCCGGGAGTGGGCAGGGCAGTGTGCCCAGCGGGGGCCGAGTGTCCATGGTCACGTGTGCCTTCCCACCCGGCGGCACCACGGTTAGAGCATGGGTCATCCGCCGCGCTGCCTGTTCGCTCCTGTCTCTCCCCACTGGGAGGTACAGTACACACTTTGAGGGCAGGGACCCACCGGTTTCTTCATCTGGCTCCCCAGCACCCAGCAATAGGCTTGGCACATTGCAGGCAGACAGTAAAGATTTATGAAAGGGATGGAGGAGAGAAAGGTGCCCAGTGTTTGGTCTCAGCCTCGGAGAACATGGGTATCTCTCAGCATGCCCGTTTGCCCGTTTCACAGATGAGGGAGACTGAGCTGACCCTGGCAGCTGGCCTGGGCTTCCTGTCCGGTGCCCAGCCTGGCCTGTGGGGCCTGTCCCAGGTTTGCCACCTTGCCCCTCTTCGATTTTAGGTCATAGGGGCCTTTGCTGTGCCCTACAGCTGTGCTCTGCAGGAGAAAAGGCACCAAAGGATCCCAAGGCCTGGGTTCAAGTCCAGACCCTTCCACCCACTGGCTGTGTGATTTGGGGCAGCTACGTAACAACTCTGGCCTTGGCTCTTCGTCAGTGAAAGGCGGACCCTGGCAGCTGCTTTGCTCACATCATAGGGCTGTTCTGAGAGTCCCAACGGAGGGTGGATCTGGAGGGCTTCCACAGTGACGCCGTCTCTGCACTGTGCTGCTGGGTGGGCTGCGGGGGTCTCGGCTAATGCCACGTCTGTCCTCTGCCCAGTGACGTGCCCTTTGCTTGAGGAGCGTGTGCTGTCTGGCCTGGAATGGCACCACATTCTGCCTTTGAGTCTTTTAAAAGCCCCAAGTCTGGAACCTTTTATACCGAGGAGAGAAGACCTGGCACCTGGCTGTGGGATCCACCTCTACCAGACCCACAGCTTGCAAAAGTCACCCCTTGTGTCCCAGAACTCTAGCATCCGTTGTCCAGGGCACAGAAGTCAACTTGGAAGGGTTCCTCCCCACTTTTACTGACACCTATCATCCCATAGTGGGCTAGGCCAGGCCTGTCTGACTGGCTCTTTTCTCCTGCCCATGGCCTAGGCTGCTCCACCTTCTTCTGGAAAGCCCTTCCTCTGTGGACTTGCTCTGGTGTCCATACCTCTGCCCCTCAGCTCTGGGCACCCGACCTCCGTACCCGTCCTCTCTCCTGGTTCACTGTGTGTGGATGCCCCCTGCTCAGGGGCCAGGGGACTGCTCCCTGGATGTATCTGGAAACCAGAGTGCAAGTGCCATGAAGACAGGGCTCATGTGGGTCATGCACAGCCCTGTCCTAAGGCCTGGGCTCATTGGTGGGGCCCCACGCATGTTCCAGTAACTCCCGACTGCTCTGCGCACTCTGCCTTTCCTCCTTCAGTTATTTTCAGAGTGATCCTCTTAAAATACAGGCAGCATCATGACACTCTGCTCGAAACTTCCAGTGGCTTCTGATCACACAGTGGCAGCCGACCTCCTCTCAGTGGCCTGCATGGCCCTTCAAGGCCCCTGTAACTCTGGACTCGTCTCCTGCTCTCCCCCCAGGCTCACTGTGCTCTAGGCTCACTGTGCCCCGGCTTTGGGCCATTGTACTGATGGCTCCCTGGCCTGGAGCGTCCTTTCCTAGATATCAGCGTGCCCCCTTTCCCCTCCTCAGGTTTGTGTTTTCCTGGCCACATTTCAAAGTGTAACCACCCTCCCACTTCCCCCGATACCTCGCGTCCCCTCCTCTGCTCTGCTTCCCTGCCAAAGCACTGATTATCATCTGTTGTGCTCTAGGTCTCACTCATTTATATTAGGTATTGTCTCCCTGCCCCCCAACTAGAATACAGTTTCTGTGAGGGCAGAACTTCTCCTCTCTTGTTCACAGCTGTGTCCTCAGCACCTAGAAGAGAACCTGGTACATAATACGTGCTCAGTAATGATTTGTCCAATGAATGAATAGGGCAAGGAAGGCATTTTCCACGTGGTTCTGCCGTGACTTCCAAATCTGCAGGTGCCTACCCTGGACCTGAAGCAGGGCTGGACTCTGGCCTTCAAGCTAGGTCTCACCCTTGGTCCCCTCTGTCCTCAGCACAGCTCTGGACTCGGCCTCTTCGCTGCCACACTCCCTGGGCTGGTGCCCCGGCTGGGGGAAGCCGGGCCACACTGGTTCCGCTGGTTGAGAGGATCCGAGGGTGAGGAGCTTGCTGGCAAGTGCCACCACTTTGGAGGCGGAAGGGAGGGCGCTCACAACTGAGCATCACGCCTCTTGTGCAGGCACTCTGTGTCCCTTGTCTCGGCCCCACAGCAACCCTGGGAAGTGGGCTTTGATCCCTTACTTTTATACTTAGGGAGATCAAGGCCCCGTGTGTGGTGTCGGGAACTAGAGCGGAGCTTCCACTCCAGAGAGGCTCCTGCACTTTCTGGTTATCTGTATTCCCTTGAACACAAGGGAGATATCACCCCTCCATGCGCCACCATCCTTCCCTTCCCGCACTGTCCTGCTAAGCTGCATCCACCTGGTCTGCCAGCCAGCCCAGTGGTGAGCTTCCTTTGGCCGTGTAGGTGTTTTTCTGGGTCTCAGGGGTGGGGAGATGCTTATCTGAGGGGCTCACCCCTGGGTGCTGTGCACGAGGGCCAATCCTTGCATGTTGGCTTGGATGTGAGAGGATAGGCACACCAGGGAGTGGGGGGCAGGGGCCATATGGGGAAACAATCAGCCCTCCCGTTGTGTGGATATCATGGGATTCTAAAACAGGTGGTAACAAGGGCCTGCAGGGTGCAGCCTGGGTGATGGGTCCTCAACGTGAACCTCATCTATTTTGAGCTTTATGAATCACAAAACAGGGAGTCAAATGCAGCCAAGAAAATGGCACCCCTGAGGAATGAGCAGATGGATTTCTGGGCCTGCCACCATCTCAGGAAATCAGGGCTTTGGTCTGTCCCCCACCCCAATCTCTTCCCCCGTGGGGTGAGAGATAACAATATCCATCCCCCATTCTTTCTCCCCATGAGTCTGAGAGTCTGATGGGGATAAATGAATTAATGATTCTTAAGCTCCTTGCTTCTTGGTGTAAGTTGATGTATAAATCCAAGGAAAGAGGATGAGCTTAACTCCTTACAATAATAAGCACTCAGAAGCAAAAACTGCACATTTGTATTTTTAAAGAAAAACTAGAGGCAGGTAAAAAAAAAAAAATCTGAGCACTCCCGATGTAGCAGGAGGATTGTCTGCCATTGTCTGTGGGGTCTCTCCCTCCCTTTTGCACCATTGCTCTGTCTCCAGGCCCCTGCGTCACGGAGAGCCCGTGATGGATGGATGGATGGATGTGCCTTGTCGGGGTGTTTCACCACTATTTCCCTTGGGGCAGACTGTCTGTTCGCAGAGCACAGCCTCCCGAAAGATGGTATCTCTTGCAAACTCGACAGCTAACAGACAGCTCCTCTCTTTGTATATTTCCCCAAAGAAGAACTGTCTTAATCTGTTTTCTATATGGCATATTTTATTATAATCCATACATGACTTGCAGGTTCCCAGTCCTCCACCCTGAGCCAAAAAATGCATGAGGAGTCAGAGGCTCTGTGAGCCTGTGACATCCAGGCGTTTGCATTTTTAAATGGCCTGGGATTTAATTACTCACTGTGCTCCCATGTTGCACTTTCGGGCTCAGCTCGCCTGCATCCTGTTAATGAGCTCAGTGGCTCCAACAGCCCAGTGGAAGCTTTGCTTTCAGTGTGTTGGGTGGCAGGCTTGGGGCACCTGTGGCAAAAGCCTGTGGCTTTGATTTCCATCCAGGAGGATGCTGCCCTGTCCACAGCCCTAAGAGAAGCGACTGCTCTTCTCTGGCAATTTTTTTTTTTTTCGCTTTAATTCATGCATTTCTTTCTTTCCTTCTTCTTCTTCTTCTTCTTCTTTTTTTTAGAAGACTTTCTATGCTTCAATCCTTGTTTGTCTAAGAGGTTTTTTCTTATTTGGAAACCGATTTGCTTCGGTTTGCACAGAAGCTGTCTCTAGTGTGATGGATCGTGCTGGAAGTCACCCAAGGAGTATCTCTGTTCCCAATTAGAAGTGGAGGTAGAGCTCCTTACGGGGGCCCAGGGAGGCGGCTGGCTTGGGTGGCGGCTGCTGCCACTCTGGAGAGAGTAACGATCCGTGGGTTTATATCCTTGTGTATAAAATCAGGCTAATTTAAAGATGAATTATGTGTGGGTTTTGGACCATTTTTTTTTAATGTTAAATGTCTGATGGCTCTTGTCAGGTGATGTGGTCCCCAAATTTGTGCGACGGTCAGAATGAGAACACTTATAAAGAATGACTAAATCCTATGTCTAGATGGAATGTATTAGAATAAAACAATCAATGAAATCCCTGAGGGCTCAATAGGGAGCGTGCCTAGGATGTATGTTGTGCAAGAGCTTGGACCTGTTACCTTGTTTTTCCCTTCACTCTGGGACCTCCTGTGGTCAGGGGCCAGGGAATGTACCCTCAGCTGGTTTGTTGGGAGGGCACTGGTTAGCCTGTCATTCTGACCTTGCAAGCCTTACCCAGAGGGCTTTGAAACCAGGGTTTGCCAGTGGTCAGCTAGAACGCTGTGCTGGAAGGGTGCTCAGCCGGGTATGAAGAAGGCAACATTAAGAACCATATCCTTCCGGGCGCCTGGGTGGCTCAGTTGGTTAAACAACTGCCTTCGGCTCAGGTCATGATCCTGGAGTCCCAGGATCGAGTCCCGCATCGGGTTCTCTGCTCGGCAGGGAGTCTGCTTCTCCCTCTGACCCTCCTCCTCTCATGCTCTCTCTCTCTCTCATTCTCTCTCTCAAATAAATAAATAAAATCTTTAAAAAAAAAAAAAAAAGAACCATATCCTTCCATTTTTGGGAAACAAAATCATAGTACATGTTACTTTTTAAGGGTAGAAACCTGCACTAATATGGTAGCCACTAGCCCCATGTGGCTATGGAACACTTGAAATATGGCCTATCTGAACGGAGATGTGCTGTAAGTATAAAAATAAACACCAGATTTTGAAGACTCAATGCAAATCAAAGAATGCAAAATGTCGAATTAATTTTTTTATATTCGTTACATGTTGAAATGATAATGTTTTGGACAGAGTGGGTTAGAAAAAAATATATTAAAATTAATTGCACCTGTTGCTCTTTTTAAAATGTGGCTGCTGGAAAGCTTAAAATTGTGTAAGTGGCTTGCATGATATTTCTATTGGAGAGTGCTGCTGTACCATTAAAATTAGGATTATTCTAACTTGGACACTAATAAATTGTAGCATTTATAGGACACTTGGACCATCCCAGGCTCTTTACATATACGATCTAATTTTGAATTATAAGTTTTGAAGAGAAAAACCAAAACCCAAACAAAAATTGATATGCTTCATTTTCCACTCCATTTCCATGCTTCCGTGCTGTCTTTTTGTGGATCTTTCAGAGTATCTTTATGCAGCATATCACCTTGTTTCATTTTCGCATCAACACTGTGAAATATTCTGATCATTCTCACTTAACATGTAAGGGAACAGAGACTCAAAGGTCTAAGGAACTAGCCCATAGTCCTTTAACTAATACATGGCCGGGCTAGAGCTTGACTCCAGGGCCATCTGGAAGCAGCACTTCTATGAGCCCATCAGATATTCTGGTCATTAGACAAGGATAATGCCACGGAGTTTCTCCGTGACCCTGGGAAAGGCTCCTTATTGTGCTATGCTATACTTTCCTCCCTGAGGAATTGTACTCTAGATGCTACTGGAAGTCCCTTCTGGCTTTTTGCATGTAGAGAGACCATCTCACTGTTCCCAATTTGGTTCTTTTGTCTCTCTTGGGGCTTCTACTGTGCCCATCTGGTAAATGACCAGAGGACCAAGAGAGTAGACTGAATTATGGGAAAACAGGATGGAGGAATATTTACCAGGGGAGGAAGAAGGAGTAGTAGTAGGAGGAGGAAGTTCACAGTGGTTTGAAAGTTCCGTGTGGGGTCAATACTGTTGCAGAAGGGGTGAACACCACATGGGGATGTTCATATACAGCAGAGCCCAGAACCACGACACAGACCTGCCCTCAGCCTCAGCAGAGAGCTGTCTTTTATCTTGAAATATGACAATTATGAAGAGAGTTTAGGGATGCAACAGAAATGCACAAAGGTTTGGAAAAGGACTTTTTAAGGAAGAACCAAAGAGAGACAAAGCAATGTCTGTACAAACTAGAGAGTATGTGAATGGGTTGTGGGGACAGATTGGGGTCAAGGCTGGGCTTTGCCCCCAAACAGCTGTGTGATATTAAACAAGTTCTACACCTCCCTAAGCTGCAGCATCCTCATCTGTGAAATGGGACAGTAACTGTGCTCGCCTCTTGGGTGGTAGTGGGGATTAAGCAACACACAGCAATAACAGCCACCGCATTTTGAACGTTTCGTGTGTGCCGAGCACTCTGCATGTACACAAACATATCAGTGCCCATTGGGGCTGAGCCTGGGCCTGCAAACTGCTAGTAAGGATGCATCAAGTGGGGCCTCATCCTGATCTTAATGGCATCTAAGAAAGATCACTGGGCTGCGTTCTTGTTGTGTGTGGCTTTCTGTGAAGTTACTGAACTTCTCTGAGCCTCAGGTCCCTCATTTATAAAATGACATGATTAGAGCAGATGATCTGTAAGGCTTTTTTCAGCTCTAAAATGCTGTGCGATTCTGGAAATCGGATTTATTTAGTGTTGGGAGGCTAAGGGGAATACTAAGATATGAACTTCAAATATATATGTATATGATTATTGTAAGTTTAAAGGATGGTGACCAGCTGTTCTCTTTTGACTGAGGACAGGACATGAGGCAACATGCTTTAATTGTTTTATATTAGATGTTTGCAAGCTTTTTTTTGACTTGGGAGAAAGAGTAATATGTCATCAGAGCAGGCTCTGGAGTTGCACGCTCTGAATGCATTAAAGCAGACAGTGGACTATTTTCCTGACACTCAACTTCAATGCAACTTCATCAAATAGTCCTTCCCTGACCTCCGATCTAAAGCAAACCCCCCACTGTATTCTCCCTTCACATTGCACTCTGTTTTCCTCCGTCACCCTTATGACAATTTGTCATTACGTATTAATTTTTTATGCAGTTTTAATGTTTGTCTCTTTAGATTGTAAACCACCTTAAGGCCAGGACTGTCTTTATCTGGTACACCTCCTGGGTGCCTAGTTGCAGCACAGTGGTTCTTTGTAAACATTTGTTGAATGAATAGGTGTATGGATGAGTTTCAGGGGTGGTTGATTTGGTGGTAGTGTTTCTTGGTGGAGATGGATCCTCTGCTTGCCAAAGACCTTGTTGTCTCTCAAGGGACTTCAGATACAGTTTCTCCTTCCCACCATCTTCTTCTGGGGGCTGGTCACTTGTAGGTGTGGATTTCTTCAGTTTTAATGAGATACCCTAGTGCCTCTTTCTTGTGGACTGGCCAGCCTGCATCTGGTTCTGAGGAGACGGAAGGGGTTGGTAGAGTTCCACTTGAGTTAGAATGAAGCCCAGCAGAGCAAGGCTTGATTGTGCTGGTTTTTTCCATTTCTGCCCTGTCCCCCCGTCCCCCCCACCCCATCCACTCTTTATCCTGGGGTCCCTGATCTGGGCCCCAGGAAGCTGGCTTTGGTGTGCTCCGTCAGTAAGGCCCCCTTGCCCTTCTAGTTGAGGTTGGCCAATGGGAGGGCAGAGCAGGAAGACAAGGATGGAAAGAGAGAGGTTAGGCCATGCGTCTCTTTACCTTGGTTCTCTTTTTCATGAGCTCACTGAGGCTGCAAGCCACAGATCTCTCCAGGCTCTTGCAAACGCTCTCCCTCTGTCCCTCCAGGAACAGCAGTGGTAATGGCTCCCCACTGTTAACTCCCCAGGGGTGCTTCACCTTTCCCTGTAGTTCCCTTATTCCTGCCCACACCTCTGTAAATAGTCCCTACACTCAACTCTCAATTCCCTCATACACATGGGCCATTCCCCTCCCCTGGCTGTTTTCTAGGGCACTAATCCCTCATATTCTTGTATTCATCTTACCTGGTAACAGAATAGGGGCCATGCATCTGATTGCTGGGGGGTATGAGGTACAGGATCAGAGGAGAGATCGGAGGAATGTTTCATAGCAAATCAAAATAGGCTCACCTGTACCTGAGGTTTCTGTTTTTAATTTAAGAAAAACCAAAACAATCTTCCTTTGGGTTGAGAGTTTGGGGGGGCATCTTGAGAAAGGAGTTCAGCTTCTTTCTCTGATCTCTTTCAGACAGGGCTGACTCTGGCTGCCACTACTCAGCTGGCCCCATGACCTCAAGCCCCAGGTAGCCGAGCAAACTCTGACATTTCCAGAAAAAGTGCCCTGCTGTGCAGGCGCTGCAGCTCCCAGCCACTGAGCTGGGGTCTGTTAGGCAACTGTGCTCCCTCCTCTCTTCCCTTGGCTTTAGTGGTCTTTGTATCCCTTGATGAGAACAGCCTCTCTGGGGTCGAAATAGCTTCCCATGGAGCAACCCGGAGCTGGGCAGCCAGCATGGCGGAGGGCAGGTCATGGAGTTGCCAGATGAGACTTGGGGTAGAGGGAGAGAATAGTAAGATTTGAGGTGAACATTGGTGTATTGCTGTAGAGTTTTCAAAGTACTTTCATGTAAAGGGACATGTTTATACCCCACAAAACAGCCCTGTGGGGGTACTGAGCATTGTTATCCTCACTCTGTAGATGCAGAAGAGGGCTCTGGGATCGCTGAGCACCTCGCTCACAGTCACTGTCTGTCTGGTGCCCTCCTGCTCTGCCTCTGCTGTCTGTGAGGGTATGGGCAGGGCTGGGATCTGTCTCCGGGGCTGGGAACAGGAGACGGAAAAGCCGGACCCAGCTCCGGGGTTCCTGTTCCACCCAGAGGAGAGAGCGCAGGCCGCCTCTAGCCCTACCCAGAGCTCCAGTTCCTGAGTGTCTCTCTCGGTCCTCCTGTCCCCCCTGCTTCTAATGGCCTGACCCTGCTTCTCTGTCCTTACTTTGCAGAAGTGGAGCTGCCCCTGAAGAAGGATGGCTTCACCTCAGAAAGCACCACCCTGGAAGCCTTGCTCCGGGGTGAGGGTGTGGAGAAGAAGGTGGATGCCAGAGAGGAGGAAAGCATGCAGGAAATACAGGTATTTCTGCGCCCGCCGTGGGGGATGTGTCCCGAGCGTCCGCGCTGTGCTTCCGGGAGTCGGCGCTGGGCTTCCGGGAGTCGGCGCTGGGCTTCCGGGAGTCGGCGCTGGGCTTCCGGGAGTCGGCGCTGTGCTTCCGGGAGTCAGCGCTGTGCTTCCGGGAGGCCCGCACCGGCTCCTCCTCCCAGGCCATCGCGTGCAGGGCTGATGGGGGACTCGCACTTGCCTTCCTACTGTGACTTGTCCTCCAGAACAAGCCCTCACTGCTCTCTTGGTGTCCCCATGTAGCCATTCAAAAAATATTTTTTCCAGCCTGCTGTGTCCCAGGGGCCGGGCTAGGGCCTGGGGACACGATGGTGAGCAAAACGGAGTCCTCACCCCCGCGGAGCGGGCAGGCCGTAGTTCGGGCTTGAAACCTCGGGGTCGTCTACACCGGCTTGACCCCAGTGAGCCCCTGCCTTTCTCACACCCCATCCTCACACCCCGTCCTCAGCTCTAGTTCACAGCACCGCCCTCTCCTCTTCAAGGCCCCGTGGAGGAGTCACCCTCCAGGCGGGGCTGGTGGCTCCTGTCGCTGCTGGTTTCCCGCCCTCTGTTCCCAGCACTACCGAGGCTCTGGCTACCCAAGATCATAGTGGTGCGCTCTGACCGCTTCTGATATATTCGTCTTGAATCTCTGTTGTCGAATACAATGGTTGGCATGGAGTATTGTAGTAATAGTAATTAATATAAATATTAAACAATAGTATTAAAAATTAAATACAATTCAATTATTAAAATCAAATTACATTGATATTAAATGTATATTTTATTTTACTTTATATTTTATGTGATACCTATCATGTATTATATATTTATTAATTGCATATCTAACGTAATGTTTAGTATTTGCATATTCATTTATTGACGTGATAATTAAAGTAATAACAGGTACATTTCTGGTTTGCTTCATGAGTGCCACCAGTCAGTGAATTTCGTTGAGTCAGGGACCATGTGGTCGTGCTCACCTTTGTCCCCTTGGGGCCTTGCACGTGCACAGCAGAGCCGAGTCTCAATAAAGATGTAGGATGAAGCCGTGGATTGGCCTCCTCCTCTGCCATCCCTGTGTGCAGATGAGTGCTCAGGTCTCTCCATATCACAGCATGGCTTATATGGTTGCCTCCGCTCCTCAGAGCTACGGCCCTCGTGAAGGTCCTTAATCGCTGTAACCTCCATGTGCCTAATGCACCTTGGAGTCGTCGGCCACTCCCGCCTTAACATGGCACCCAGCATCTGGTTCATCAGAAATCCCGTGAGCTGTGCCTGCAA
The DNA here is from genome assembly GCF_004348235.1 of Phoca vitulina. Classification (NCBI taxonomy): domain Eukaryota; kingdom Metazoa; phylum Chordata; class Mammalia; order Carnivora; family Phocidae; genus Phoca; species Phoca vitulina. Next base: position 43,456,640 of record NW_022589710.1, on the reverse strand, counting down.
TCCAGATCCAGAGCGCAGGCTCCTCTTAACCATGTCCCCCCGCCACTGCCCTGGTCCCGGCCACTGTCATCTGTCTGAACGGATGCACTGCAACTGCTTTCTAAACGGTGCCCCTGCTGATGGCTGAGAGGGAGCCCTTTAAACCTAAGTCAGATCCTGGGCCCCAAATCTGGCACAGGCTCCTGTTCCCCCAGAATAAAAGTCAAGGCCCTCTTACCTCTCTGACTCGGTTTCTGGGCCTTTCCCTTGCTCATTCTGCTGCTGGCACACTGACCTCATTTTGCTCCTTCTAGAACACACTCTGTTGCCTCGGGGTTTTGCTCGGCCTGTTTCCTCTGCCTGCAGGGTCCTCACTCCAGACATCAGCTGGGCCCTCACCCTCACCTTCTTCAATTTGTGTCTCTTCCTCTCTATGAAGTTGACCCTGACCCTGTGTGTACTACCGAATCCTGTGCCCTCCCCACCCTCCACATCTCCTGATTCCCTTACTCTGCTTTCCTTTGCTTTTTCTTTTTTCCCATAGCTTTGATCACTATCTACCATACTTTGTACTTTGCTGATTTATTATGTTATTGGGTATTTTCTGTTTTCTTCCAATGGAATGTAAACTCAAAGGTGGGATGCTTTGTTTTGTTCACTAATATATCTGAAGCATGCAAACAGTGCCTAGCACATAGTAGGTGCACAGTAAGCATCCGTTGAAGGGATGTACGAGTGAACAGATTCCTGGGGGTCGCCCTGTAGGGCAGTCTGTCCCTTCTTCGACATGTCCCGCTTTGCTAGCTGATCTTTCATCCTGAAAGAAAGTTCTGCTTGTGCCAGTCCCTTCTTTAAAAAACTTAGCTGAAACGCTTGTATCCTACCAGGTAAATCCAAAATGATGAGTGTGATCTTCTTGGGCCTCCTCACTCTTTCTCCTAACCTAGTTTTCGGGCTTATTTTCTCCTACATCTGTGCCCACCCCCCGCCCCATTCTTCAGTCTTCTCTCCTCTGTGCCTGTGGTCATGCCGTGTCCTTTACCTGGGGAATCTTTTCTTCTACTCTATGTGCACAAATTCCACCCATCAGTCAGGCTCAGCCCCAGTGCCACCTTCCCCAGAAAGCCTTTCTTGATGGTCCCACAGCCAGAGGGATTCTTCTTGTCACTGGCATTTAGGGTGCCTTGTCCTTTCTTCTTTGGTTTTTTCCTTATTCATGTTCCCCCCCAACTTTCCGCCAGTTTTTGGACTTTTCAGGTCTTTGAAGTTAAGGTGTGTCCCATCTGTATTGTGTAGTTAGTGTAATTTCACTGAATCAGTGGATGGGACAGAACCATTGCCCCGAAGCTCTGACTCTCTAGGGACAGCTTACTCTTTCAAGCTGGTGGTGGGTTCAAGTTCCTCTCAGGCAGTGTTGGGCCAGTATATAAGCCATCACTATGAAATCATCACCATCACCATCATCCCCGACATAAACAGAACGTCTACTACGTTCAGAGCATGGGTCTACCATCTTCCGTGCTAGAAGCTGAAAACAGGACCATAAGCCAAATGAGTTTACGTGTCCTTATCGGCTTTGGTTATTAGAATAAAGTATACGTGTAGTAAATGGATTATATTTGTTCATTTTTTCATTCATTCATTCAACCAAAGTTTACTGAGTGTCTCCTCTGAGCAGGCACTGTGCTAGGTTCTGGGGAGACAGAGAAACCAATAGCGAGCAGTCCCATCTGTTCATATTTATATTCTAGTATGACATACAGACAGAAAACAAGTACACAAAGGAAATAATTGCATTTCAGGATAAATGACCATGAAAAGAACAGAGTATGAAGATTAAGGAAAGAGGAGGGACAGATTCTAGGTAGTGTCCTAAGGGAGATAAAGGGATTTAACCTCAGTCCTAAGAGATGAGAAAGAGCAAGTGAAGTGAGGATGTGGGGAGGAACTTTCTGAGCGGAGGAACAGTGTGCCTGAAGGCCTTGAGATAGGTCTGAGCTTATAGTTTTGAAAGAACAGACAGAAGATGCAGAACTCCTACAACTCAAAAACAAAAATCCAAACAAGTCGATTACAAAATGGGCAGAGGACCCGAGCAGACATTTTTCCAAAGAAGACATGCAGATGGCTAACAGGCACATGAAAAGATGCTCAACATCACTCATCATCAAGGAGATGCAAATCAAACCACAGTGAGATCACCCCACACCTGTCAGGATGGCTATTATCAAAAGACAAAAAAAAAATAACAAGTGTTGGTGAGCATGTGGAGGAAAGGAAACCCTCATGCACTGGTGGTGGGAATGTAAATTGGTGCAGCAACTATGGAAAATATATGGAGGTTCCTCAAAATATTAAAAATAAAACCATCCTATGACCTACAAATCCACTTCCAGGTATCTCTCTGAAGAAAATGAAAACACTAGTTCAAAAAGACATATGCACCCTTATGTTCGCTGCAGCATTATTTATAATACCTAAGACATGGAAACAATCTAAATGTCCATTGATGGATGGATGGATAAAGAAAATGTGGTACATATATGCAATGGAATACTACTTAGCCATTCAGAAGAATGAAGTCTTCCCATTTGCGACAGCATGGATGGCCCTTGAGGACATTATGTTAAGTGAAATAAATCAAAGAAAGACAAAAACCGTATGATTTCCCTTATATATAGAATCTAAAAAACAAAACAAAACCCAGAATTATGGATATAGAGAACAGATTGGTGGTTGCCAAAGGGGAGGGGGGTTGGGAGGGTATGAAGTAGGTGAAGGGGATTAAGAAGTACAAACTTCCGGTTATAAAATAAGTCACAGGGATGTAATGCACAGCATGTGGAATGTAGTCAATAACATTATATTAATTTTGTAGGGTAACAGATGGTACCCAGACTCACTGTGGTGACCATTTTGCAGTGCCTACAAATGTCAAATCACTGTGTTATTCACCTGAAACTAATGTAATATTGCATGTCAATTATACCTCAATAAATAAAAAGAAAAAGAAAAAAAGGAAAAAAAAGAAAGAAGGCTGGTGTGGCTAGAGCAGAGTGCTAGGGAGAGATGGGCCTAGGATGGAGCGGGAGTGTTGGGCCACGTCCGACCACTCCAGCCTCTCAGCACACGGAAGAGGCACTTGATTTCATGGAAATGAAGAAGGAAGCCATTTTAACAAGGGCAGTGAATTCATGTTTCCTCAAGATCCCTCTGTCTGCTGCCTGCAAAAGAGACTGGACGCAGGGCCGACGGAAGAAGGAGGGAAATCAGTTAGGAGGTTTTTGCAGCGTTCCAGGCTAGAGATAATGGAGTCTTTTAAAGGCATTCCTTCTTCTTTTTTAAACACAACCACAAACAATTGTTATCGTCACTGTAAAGACTGTTTAGAGTAACGGGAGAAAAGTTATTTTAAAATGTGTTTATTTTCCAGATAATGTCCTTGGACAGGGAATGCAAGTATGTTAGTGGGGGATCAGCTGCATCTTAGTTGGACCCCCGCCCTTGACTCCTCTGCACAGGGCGCCCCCTCTGCTTCCTGAGCCCTGAAGGCGCGCTTTGTTTGTTAGGGACTCCTGGCTCCCTGGTTATGTAGAGAGGCTTCTGGGTATCAGGGCCACGTTGTCGCAGGAAATGCAAACACACTGGGGTGGCTGCTATCACATTGGAGGCCGGGGGCACAGACTAGGGGTTCTCAAGACGCAGGGAGACCAATGGGAAAGGGAGGGAGAAGTCCCTTTACTTCTGAACCTTGAGGCCATGCGGTGGGCACTGCTGGAGACTAGCTCAGTCACCTTCACCAGGTTTTCACTTCCCACCCGGGGTCCGTATTGCAGGTCACAAATACTTGCATGATAAAAAATGAGAGTGGAGTCAGGTTGTACGGCAGGCCAGAGGCCATGACCTTTAAATTCGAGGCCCTTGGAACTCACCATGATTAAATGACTTCAAGACCCAGAAGTGGGCGAGATAGCTGTTTGAACGGCACCAACAGTCATAACAACAACACCTCATATTTATACAGCATCTTTTCACTGAAGTCTGCAGAGTGTTCGACTTGTCATCATCTTGCCTGACTTTCACTTGTGTTCCCACCTATGGTTCAGGAAGCCAAGGTGCAGAGAGCCTAGGAGGCTCGATGGGGAGGTGGGCCAGCGTTTCCTGGCTATGGGCCAGAGGGCGTGTCTAGCAGATCGCACTACTCTGTTAGATGGCTGTGGTCCGCCCAGAAACCCCTGCGTGCTGTCAGCTGATGGCTTCCCAAGTAAGCCAAGTAGAGAAGCTGGAGGGGAATTTATAAGACCTGTTTTGAGTTCCGTGTGAGGATTTGTAATCAGCAATGTCCTGACTCCCGTGATTGGGAAAGAACTCTGACAAGAAAGCAGTGGGAGAAGGTCCCTGGAAACTCACTCCTGGGCTTCCTGCTTGGAGGACAGGCCAGGGGCATTGTCTGGGAGGCCACTTGAACAGTGATGATGATGCCACATGTCGGTACAGAGTGTGCTGCTTCTAAGCCTTTTCATAGCTTGTGTCATTGTCACGCCATCACAAGCATGGGTGGATGCTAATGCGCGCTGTTATCCAGTATAATATGGTGCCTGCCCTCCTTTCTAGCCTCTTCTTATTCCAATCTCTCCCTGAGTCACTGAGCTCTAGTCACCCTGGCCTCTTTCTGCAATGTGGACAAGCCATGTCCTTTCACTGCCTGTGGGAGCTTGCTCATGCTGTTCCCTCTGCCTAGAACACTTTTCCTCCCTCCTTGCCCTTGGTCCCCATTCCCAAGGCTAGACTTTGCTCATCCTTTACATCTCAACTCACTTGGGTTACTTCATCAGGTAAGCCTTTCCTGACCCTCAGATTAGGTAAAATTCCCTCTAATAGCCTCTCGTAGCAGCTTGCACTTGCCTGTCACTGTGTTTATGGCAGTTGTAACTATATGGTTGTGGATGTTACTTGAATCTGTCCTCCCTTCATTATACTGTAGAGTCCTTTTAGGGCAAGGACTGTAGTCATTCTGTGGCTTGTCTAGCACAGTGCCTGCCATATAGTCAGCACTAAACAAATGTTTGTTGATTGAATGAATAAATGAATTCCTATTTTATAATTGGGGAAACTGAGGCATGAAGAGATAATGACTCACCCAGGGTTGCACAGTGAGTCCATAAAGGGCTCCTGACATGGAGTCTGGTGAATTCCATGCCCCCCTTCTCCTTATCCCACTTTTAGTCTGGGGAGCTGGGTCCTCTGCCACAATCTTTTATTTCGCCCTTAAACCTAGAGGTACACACCTTACCTGCCCTCCCCTCCCTGCAAAGGGAGTGAAGTGTTCAGGTCCCTACAGGAAGGGTCTACTATCTTCTTCTACTTCTATCTTCAGACACATGGCTGAGAAATGACCAGGAAACTCTGAGCTGATGAACCTGACTTGGCTTTGGCCATGGATTCACTGTATGACCTTGGGCGATTACAATTGTTTTTAGCCTCAGTTTATTCACCTGTAAAATGGAAACTGGATTCTCTGCTGCTGTGTGAATCACAGATCTGTTGGAGAGAGATAATTAAATTCATGATCTTTAAGCTTCATTACAAGTAATGTGCTGTAATGAAAATCCATTTTTCTTAAAAAAAAAAAAACAACAATGGATGATTAAGAACCAACACATTAATGTCAAATTCTGGTCAGATGAACAGGAAGTTACTTGTTTTCATTAAACAGGGCAGGGTTCCAGAATGGCAGAGAAAAGAAGAACGCATTTTCATATTTAGGAACAGAAGGAAAATTACATTAAAAATGTAGGTTTTGAAAAACATCTTGGGTCCACGTAGAAAAGCACCCCTACCAGAGTAGTCTCTTCTTAGAAAATGTTTTTTTGGGTAAAAAGAGTTGAAAAAAGTCAGTGTTCTGGGAGGATCAGGCTGGACGGGACCCAGGGGTTTGAGAGGCTTGTTACCGCCAAGAGCTTGGACTCTGGGCAGACTTTTGGAGGCTCTGCTTCCCCAGCAATGGTCTTCACTTTGTTAAAACACAACAACAAAACAGACCTCCCGCCCCTCCCTCAAATTACCTTCTGACGGCTTCCTCCTTTGCATTTTATTTCTCAACCCCTCTGTTTATTTTCTTGTCATTTCAGAGGGTTTTGGAAAATGATGAAAATGTAGAAGAAGGAAATGAAGAAGAAGATTTAGAAGAAGATATCCCCAAGCGCAAGAATAGGACCAGAGGACGGGTAAGCCGGGGATGCCATGAGGGAGGGAAGAGTTAAAGGAGGCTGAGGCTGGGAGAACAATTGGGCCCCAGACCCCAAGTCCCACCACATGACCTCTCATATCCATGGTCTCCCTTGAAGAATACTCAGAAAGGAAGAACTCCAGAAGAGCTCTGGTCCCAGGTGATAGCCTGTAAGAGTTTAGAGCTGGCCAGAGGGAGAAGAAGAGGGAAAGGGTGCCCTGAGGGGACAGTGAGGGTCCTGGGAGGGTTGCGGTGGGGGTCCAGGGAGGGTGGGGGAGGAGGAGAATGTGACTGTTGTACCCATTACTTGGTCTTGAAAGAAGCCTGCATTTTCCTGTCCCTGGGGCTGCCCCAGAAAGACCTGCTTTGGGGTGTGCTTCACTAGGCAGAGAGTAGGATCACTCTGGGAGAGTGTGGGGGGCCACAGCTAGTGGTTTCCAAGTGGGTAGGGCATGGGCTTTTGGTGTGGGCTCCGGATGTGGCAAGAGGAGGCCAGAAGCCTGGGGTGTGGCAAGGGGAAATCCATGGTGGAAGTTATACAACTTATGGGAGCGGGCCTTGAGGGGAGGGACCCAAGCCTGAGCAGTGCTCTGAGGCATGCGGGTTGCTCCTCCAGAGTCCTCATGTCCAAGCCCAGGGGGCTTTTGGTGGTCACCCTCAGGGGTCTGCAAGGGCATCTGACAATAATAATGAGGTGGAGAGGGACCTCCAGGGGTACGCTTGCTTGGCGTCTAGAGAATTAGGTTTGGGCCTTCTGGCTCCTTCAGGCTCTAGGCAGGACCTTTACCCCTCTTCTCCATGGGTGCTTGCAGGTAGTTTGGGTCCAGGGCTAATTGTGACCCGCCTCTCTATTCCTGTGCTGCTTGTACTTAAGTATCCATCAGAATCACCAGGAGAGCTTGTCGAAATGCAGATTCCCAGGACCCACTCCCAGAAGTTCTGATTTAGGAGGTCTAGGGTAGGGTCTAGAAAGCTGTATTATAAGCAAATAACCAGGTGACTGGTGTAAGTGGTGCAGTGCTGCCCACATTGAGCTCGGATGCTCTGACTTGTTGGCAGGGGCTGGCATTTCTCAGGCTGGGCAGGGCAGTCCTCTGACGCTTCATGCCTCTTATAGTGGCCAGCCAGCTTCAGCGATGAGCTTGTCTTATTTGTTCTTTACTCCCACTTTTTGTTGGTTTGTATATTCAGTTCTTGGGAGAATATCTGAAGGGAAGTCCTAGACATTTTATCATTTAACCTGCACATACCTCAATCTCTAACAAATAGCATTATTACAACCAATAAAAACAACAGCTCTTTTAATATCTACTCTCCAGTCCCTGATGATTTCCCTGGATTTTCTCAAAAATGCCTTTTTACAGTTGGCTTGTTTGAAACTTAAGCCTCTTTTATTCTAGGGCATACCTCTTCCCTGCTCTACCCCACCATGCACACACATGTTTTTTTCCCCATGCTATTTATCTGTTGAAGAACTTGGGTGGTTTGTCTTGCAGAATTCCCCACATTCTAGATTTGGTGGATGGGTGGTATTTAATGTATCCTCTTTATTTTCTGGAAACTGGTGGTTTGATTAGAGACTTGATTAGACTCAGGCTATTTGTTCATGTGTGTAATATTTTTTAGGGGAGGCAAGGACCTTTTCTGTGCCTCTTACTGCATCACATCAGAAGGTACATGTTGTCCAGCTGTTCTGCTCTCGGGGTGGGGTGGGGGCAATGGGTCAGTGGATTCAGGTGTTGTTAGCCTGATCTCTCCTTAAAAGGTTCCCCATCAAGTTTTCATCTAGCTGTTTCAGCAGCCGTCGATAATGCCTAGACTCATGACTTCATTGGGGCCCACAAAATAATGAATATCTAATTCCATCATTGGAGGAGGTTTTAGAATTTCTGGGCCTTTTGTGAACTCAAGAGCAGTGTGCCTCCAGGCCTGCTTCCATCCCGTCCCTCAGCGCAAACCAAAGTTACTCAGGTAGATTTCGGAGAATGGTCCTCTACATCTTCTCCACTCCCAACCTAAATCTAGATGATTGAACTCGGCAGTGCATGGTTGTGAGCTAGGTGTCTCCTCTGTAAGAACACAGCAGTGGTACTCACTGTGTACTGACTGGACACCAGGCCACGTGCTGGGGCTCTTTACAACAAGAGCTACACGTCAAGGGTGACGACTATGTACTTTGTCCTGCACTCTCGATTTCTGCCTGTTCCTTTGGCAGCCACTAGCCACATGTGGTGACCAAGCACTAAAAATTTTGCCAGGTCAAATTACAATGTGCTGTAAAGGTAAAATACACACCAGATTTCCAAGACTTAGTATGAAAAGAATGCAAAGCATCTCATTAATATTTTTTATATTGATTATGTACTGAAATGATAATAGTTTGAATACACTGGGTTGAATAAACTATATTATTAACATTCATTGTACCTGTTTCTCTTTTTACTCTTTTTGAAAAATGTGGTTACTAGAAAATTTAAAATGATGTGTGTGGCTCGCATTATGTTTCTGTGGCCAGCACTTCTTGTTTCATTCCCATATGTTGGTATTATTACTCCCAGAGAGATTACATAACTTGCTCAAGGTCATCTAACCTAGTAAAGAAGTCAGGATTCGAACGCAGGTCTGTGCTTTTGTCATGGAGTCATGCCTGGCCCAGTGCCTATCATGGGCTAAAGACCAGCTTGTTGAATGAATGACTGTGTTGGGAAATAAAGAAAAGCTATATTTCAACTTTGTGGGAGTTGAGAGAAGGTCTGAACACAGTGAGGGAGCTGGATGGAGCTTAGACTAGCTCAGGGCCTACCTGATGCTGGCCAAGGGCCAGCTGAATGGCTCTATGTTGGGTAGTGACATTGTGGACATGTCACCCATGGTGGGAGCCATGGGATGCTCTAGAAGGGCGTGAGTGGGCCTGCCTGTGCTGGAATACAGGCGTGAAGCTGCTTTACCCACAGCCTCAATTAAGCCACCCTTATAAGTGGTGTGTTCAGGCTGCTTCTGGTTCCTGGAGAGCATTTCTGTTGTCAGGACTGACAGGCAGCACCTCAATGTGTGGTCCCTGGACCGCAGCCTCGGGATCACCCAGGAGCTTGTCAGACACACAGGGCCCTGGACTCCACCCTAGACGGACCAAATTACCAAATTAGAGTCTGCACTTTGACAAGACCCCCAGGTGCTTTGTGCACTCATTGAGGAAGCCAGGGGTAAGGCAGTAATTCTAAGAACAAACAGCCTCTGCCCTGTTTGAACCATGAGTTCAAATCCAAGCTCCACTATTTACTAGACTTTGGGGGAATTATGTAACTGCATCATCTTGATCAAATTAAAGCAATATTCTGGGCCTCAGTTTTTCATCATGAAAATGGGAGTAATAATACCCAGCCAATTCTGAGTGTTTAGTAAAGGCTAAACATCGTTGAGAGGTTGCAAAGGGAACAGCTCTTGGAGTTTTTTTTTTTTTTTTTTAAAGATTTTATTTATTTATTTGAAAGAGAGAGCACGAGAGGGAAGAGGGTCAGAGGGAGAAGCAGACTCCCTGCTGAGCAGGGAGCCCGATGTGGGACTTGATCCTGGGACTCCAGGATCATGACCTGAGCCGAAGGCAGTCGCTTAACCAACTGAGCCACCCAGGTGCCCACAGCTCTTGGAGTTTTGACAGTGGCCATATCCTGAGGGGTGAGGGCAATTCAGACCCAACAATTAATAATTGTGTGTATGCTAACTTTAGCCCAAGGAATCCAAGCTCTTTAAAATTCATGAAATTCCTGGAAGTCATCCATGTGAGCATTATCAATCAGTCAATCAATCAATCAGGAACTATTTATTGATGCACTCTGGTGCAGTCCAGTGCTTCTCAAAGTGTAATGTGCATGTGAAGCACATGGTGATTTTGTTAAAGTGCAAATTCTAATGCAGTGGGTCTGGGGGTTGGGGGGAGGACTGAGAGTTTGTCTGGTTAACAAGCTCCCAGGTGATTCCAGCACTGCTGGTCTGAGGGCCACATTCTAAATAGCAAGGATGGGGAGCTATGGCTCTCAGGGGTTTTCTTTTTGGTCTCAGGAATTCTTTACTTAAAAATTACTGAGAGAGGCCCCCCAAAAAAGCTATTGTTCTGGTGGATTATAACTAGTGACACTTACCATATTAGAAATTAAAGCAGAAAAAAATGTTAATCTTCAGAATACACCAGCACACAGAGTGATGACATCATCATGTCAGGTAGCCTCTGGAAAACTCCACCGTGTACTTGTGAGAGAATGAAAGTGTAAAGTTTCGAGTAACATTCTATTACTATTTAGTACTGTGATGCAGACCCCCTGAAAGGGTCTCAAGGATCCCTGGGGATCCCTGGGCCATTACTTGAGAACAACTCTTATACAGGAACTAGCTCTCTGAGCCTGTCCGAGTCAAGGGTCTTTTAATTGCAAGAAACTCAACACTTCAGCAAAAATGGGGAGTATTTGAAAAGCTGCTGGGTCATTGCCCCAATTCGGTACAATCTTTGAAGTTTCAACCCTCAGGAAGGGCAAGAAAACGGCAGGCAGGGACTTAGGACTGGGATAGAATAAGGAACCTCGGCGGCTTGTGGCCTCTACTTCTTCCTTCTTTACTTTTTATCAGAAGACTGTATGGCCTGCTTCTCTGTGCCCTTGGCTCCATAGTTCCTGTATTGATGGGTTCCCAGCTCAAGTGCCCGTACTCACTGGAGTCATTGCCCCAAGTCCAAGTGCTTTGGAGGTAGAATCTGATTGGCCCAGCCTAGGTCATGTGACCACTTTTGAGCCAGCCAATCAACTGTGGCCAGTGGGGCCAGGCTACGTGGTATATAATCAAGGGTGTCTTGGCTTACCAGTGTCTGAATAGGTGAGGTGGGGTGGGGTGGGAGGAGTGAGGTGGGGTGGGGTGGGAGGAGTGGGGTGGGGTGGACAATTCTCAGAGAGGGAGGACTGGTTTCTTTTGGACAGTCAGCTTCAAAGTTTTACAGAATAGAGTCTGGAAACTTAGGTCCTGCTCCTTCTACTGACTCTGTGACTGTGGATAAGTCAGAAACCTCCTTAGAGCCTGTCTCATCAAGGGCCAAATGGGAATACTATTACTTTCTGTAACTCACGGTGTATGGTAGGAATGAGCTGAACTAATACATGTGAGAGAGCTTGGGATGCTGTGTGCCCAACATAGATCTAAGTGTTGGGCGTTCATAATAAAGTATGAAATGCCATCTTTGCTCTTAAGGACCTTGGGATTAAATTGAGGAGAAAATGCGAATGGCCATGATACAATTAGAAAACAGCAGGCTTCTGCCTGTGCACTAACTGAATGCAATAAAAGTTCAGAGGAGAGAGAAGAGATCAGCTTGGGCAAGAAGGGGAAGTAATTTATCGAGCACTTCCTGTGGATGTGGCGCTGTCCCCTGTGGTTTCACACACTGAGCGCGAACCCTCTCAGCAACTCTGCACTAACGGTGTTGCTGTGCCCATTTTACAGTTGAGAAAATGAAAACTTAAGAGAAGTAACTTGTCTACAGACACGTGGCTGGTGTTTAAACCTGTCTGAATTTAAAGCTGTGCTCTTTTTACTCCTCAGTACGGCAAGGGGAAAGCTCTTAGAGGAGTGGGATTTTAGTGGGGGGTTAAAGCATGCACCAGCGTGGGTGGCAGAGGAGAGGCTGGTCCATGACAGGGATCATAGCATGAGCATGAGGGGAACCTGATGGGACAGGCACTAGGTTGCTGTTGGATGTGTCAGTGGGTTTTAGATGGCAATAAATGAATGAGTGACCGACCATGGGCTCTGTCCTTCACTCCCTTGGTCTAATTGATCTGGGAGTCATGCAGGGTGGATTGGGAAGGGCAGTGCAGAGGTAGAACCCCAGCTGGTGGGTTCTTCAAGCAACTCAGGGTCAATGGATTAAAATGTGGAACAGAAGGAAAATGCAAAGCCTCAGATGGGCTTTGAAGGAAGAAACAACAGCGCTTGGCTGTAAAGAATGAAGGAGAAGAACCAAAGATGATGGACTCGCCGGCCGACCGATGGACCAATTGATTCAGCCAAAGTTTACTAAGTGTGTCTTAAGTGGCAGGCCCCGTACCAGGTTCTGAATATAGTGTGGCTCAAGTAGACGTTTTCCACCCCTTGTTGGGGAGACAGAAGATCAACAAGTACACCAACAACATGTATGATATAATGTCAGACCATGCTAAGTGCTGGGACCAAACACAAAGCCGGGCAAGGGAAAGAGAACGATGGAGAGGGTATGAGTGGATCTAGGTTGGTCAGGGAGGGCTTCTCTGAGGAGGTGATGTCTGAGCAAACTAGCGGGATTCTGAGTTTCCAAGTTTGAGCGATTCCGGGAGACTAGAGGAGTGCCACTGCTGCAGGAAGAGTCCCTTGCGTGTGCCCATTTTGCAATTGAGGAAACCAAGGTGCAGGGAGAGTGTGGAAGTGACTGGGCTGGTCAGCCCTGCAGAGTGCAATCCAACCCTGGCTCTCAGCCGGGCCCTCCCCCTCCCGCTGGCGGCTCCCCCAGGAGTGCGTGCTTCCAGGGCTTCTCCTCTTATCCCAGGCGGTATTTTTAGTCTCTCAGAGCCCCTTCCCCGCGTCTGCTGTTGGCTCGTCATTCTGCTTGACTTGCTTTCACCTGCTGCAGGCGGCTGTGACACGGCTGCGGGCTGCACACGTCAAGCTGTCCCTGGCTTCACCACGGGGGCGTGGGGGGGGGAGGGCAGCTGAGGGTGACTACCCTCCCCGTCCGTCGTCGTAGTCGTCGTGGGCAGGCGGGGAGGCCTGTCAGTGCCCGCTGGGGGACCGCAGCGTCTCACGGCTCCCCCTTCGGGTCAACTCGGAGCAGCGGGGGCGGGGCCGGGGGCGGGGCTGCTGGCTGTGGCGGGCTCGGCTGGGGGTGGGGAGGCAGAGAGGCTAAGCGGTGGGAGGGAGGTGGAATTTTGTAAATTGTTTTGGAGAGAGACAAGCTGAGGAGGTGGTGGAGGTGGTAGCTTGGCAGGTGGTGTTGATTGTGAAGAGTGCGTGTTTGGTGAGAGCGTGTGAACATCGCGGGCCTGGTGTACAGGCCTTTCCGCTGTGAAATCCCCAGTGAGTGTGTGTGCGTGCTTGTGCGTGCGTGCGTGTGTGTGTGTGTGTGTGTCAGCATCACAGGCCTTTTGGCCCTGAAGTCTCCAGGGCCACTTGTCCAGGCCCAGCCCCTGGGACTGCCCCATTCCCCCTGCACCCCAGGCGGCCGCCATGTTTTAGTTCTCACCTCTGTGACTCCTTCTCTGTCCCCAAAGACCTCAGCAGGCCCTTTCCCTGGTTGGGAGTTTACTGCTACTCATTACCAGAGAATGACCTGGAGGAGGCCAGGGTGCTACACACGTGACCACGTGGGACTTACAAAGGTTTAAAAATAAACCTTGCCCAGTTCTTGTAGTCACTGTCCCGGGCCTGCAGAGCTGCCAGCACCCTCTCTGGCTGTCCTCCTCTATCCTGGGAGGTGGAACTCCTCCCACCCCCACCCCAGGTTATGCTGGCTCTTTCTGGAGATGCACGCAGGGTGGTGGGATCAGGAGTCAGGCCCCTCGAGACTGTGAGGTGTCAAGGCCTTTGTCACTGGCGGGAGGCCTCAGCTGAAGCTCACCTCCAGGAGGAGCAGGGGAGAGGGGTGGGGGGTGCTCCCTGCCGTGCCCGGGCTCGTGCCCTAGACCGGATGCCAGGCCTGGCTGGCCCTTGAGAGACTTGAAGGGGACAGTGTGAGCCTGGGGCGAGAGCCCGGGGTGATGGTTGCTCCAGTCTGCCATCATCCGGTCAGCTGAGGGGAGCAGGGTGAGCTTCTCCATGTGGGGTCAGTGAAGCTAGGTGGCTAAGCAGCTGGAGGAGGAGGTCCGTGTGATAACCATAGAGTACAGAGATTGGGTAGATGTAGGCTTTGCAGTCAGACTGTTGTGAGTTTACGTCCTGGCTCCGCACTTAGTAGCGGAGTGACCCTGGGCAAGACTGCTGTTGCCTCAGTCTCCTGATCTGTAAAATGGAAATAACAGTAATACCTCTCTTGGAGTTGTGAACATTTAATGAGATGATGTGGGTGAGTAGCTGAGTGCTCTGGAGCAAGTTACCTGACCTCTCTGGGCCTGTTTCCAGGCCTGTAAAATGGGGTTGGTTATTGGTTCAAAGGCTGTGAGGAAGGCCGGATGAAGAGATGTAGGTGAAGTGCTCGGGGCCTCACAGAGTACGTGCTCAGGAGCCGCAGTGGCCCTCACCATAACAAGCATCGTGCTTCCTTGTCTCCCCAGGCCCGTGGCTCGGCAGGTGGCAGGAGGAGGCACGACGCGGCCTCTCAGGAAGACCATGACAAACCTTACGTCTGTGACAGTAAGTACGGCAGGTGCCGCCTTCCTGCCCCTGCCTCTGCCCCCAGCACCCCCTTCCCTGTGCTTCCCTGGCTGTTGCGCCCCCAGCCTCAGGCTCACTGGCTCCTCCTCTTGGGCCTGCGCCCCAGCTCGCACGCCTGCCGCCTCAGCGAAGGAACCACCTCCTGTTGCTGCCTCCGCCGCCCCTCGCCCACCCAGGTGTTTGTGCATGGGGGGGGCAGCCAGGGAGGCCTTCTGCCTTTGGTGCCAGCCTCCTGTCTCCGGCAGCTCCTCCTCGGTGGCTTTCTCCTGGCTCTCTCTCTCTCTCTGTCTCTGTCTCCTGAAGATTCATCCTCTATTTCTTTCTCTGTTTCAGAGAGTTACAAACAAAAGCATAACTCAAAATCCTCCGACAAAGGTACTTGGCTCCTCTGGCTTTTCATGTTTCCCTTTCATTTCCCTCTCTCTCTCCTGTCCTAGGTAGGGCAAGTTAGGAATCTTTCTCTGACTTAGCTTAATAAATGGCCCTCGATCCATCTCCAGCCTTTCTTGCTTGCTTCAGAGGTATCTCTTGGACAAGGACTGCCTGGCTCCTGGGTCTAGGTGGTGTGGACAGAGCTGGGGAGGGAGGAGCTGGAGAGTGGGGCGGGTAGCAGGGCCAGTGGGTGTAGCTCCAGAACCTTCAGCTTTCGGAGGGATTGCTATCAGCTCAGATGCTGTTGTCTTTCTCACCTACCAGAGCGTTGGGTGGTGGGTTGAAAATCCTTGCCCTAATTATCTCTCACTGTATGGGGCGCCATCTGCTCATTCCACAGCAGGGACCGCCCTAGAAACCACCTCCCTGACCATCTTCCCCTCGTGTCTTCTCCCCTCCGAGGACGCAGAGCTGGGCCATGGGAGAAGGGCAGCGAGGGGGCTCAGGCAGGGCCCTGGCACCGAGGTTCCTTCTGCCGGCATCTGGCAATGTGTGCGGTCTCTGTGGAAGCAGAGGGCGAGTGGGGGAGATGGGGCTCAGGGAGCACATTGGGAGTGGTGCCCTTTTCCTCCCTCTTCACTGGCCTCTTTTGATTTCAAAAAGTTATTCTGTGCCCGGTGGGGTGACAGCTGGTTGGAGAACATTTTGCTAGAAGAACTCAAACTCCATGACCCCCATTTGGCTGCTTAATACACCGTGCAGATGGCATTCCTGAGACAACTCTTGCAGGTAACATCTCCATCCCACAGCGGTTCTGTTTCAGGATGAGGAGGGAGCAGGGCATGGGGTCTGGTGTCTCTTGGTGATGTCAGGAGGTGCCTGCTTTGGCCTGGGTCTTGCCCTCCCGGAAGGGCCTCTGTTTTGTTCGGATGCACAGAAGCCCTAGCTGTGTGAGCCCTCTGGGGACTGGTTCTGGGCTGGGAAGGGTCCTTCTGACCCCCTCGGAGCAGGCTTTCCACCTGTGTATGGCTGGAGAAGCCCAGCCCTCAAGAAAGCCAACAGCTGCTTTGGGACCGGGGCATTGCCATTCGATTCCTCTTTTAAAAAGCTTTATTTTTGTGATGTGATTTTCTGCTCCCATAGCTAGTGGGATTACTTTTTGCTCCATCTCTTCAATTTTCATGGGATTTGCAGCCAATAGTCCTATATATTCCCAGACATAACCCCACGTGCCCTTCTTCACCCACCTCTCAGTTCCTCTCTTCACTCCTTTGTCTGCCGTCTGCCTCCTCACCTGTCACCTCCACGGAGCACCCTCTGTGGGTGTCCCTCTCTTGCCTGGCTCCCCTCTTGCTGCGCCAAGTGCTTGCATCACGCCCTCCCCCGCAGTTCCTGTGGCTGTGATTAGGGGCTCTTAGGACCATTGGCTCTTTTCCTGTCCCTGTCCCCACGGTCTCTTCCTCCTTCTGTTTACCCTGTGATGCTCAGGAGGCCTACACGAAGGCCTGATGTTGGCTTTCTGGAAGTCTCAGCAGCTGATTCCTTGGCTCTGCCCACACAGCCGCTGCCTCTGTTCTCCTCCCTCAGGGGACCAGGGTCCACCGTAGATTGCCCTTGTCTCTTCTGGCTCTTGTAGGAAATTGTGTGGCAGCTTGGTGATTAATAGACTTTATTTTTATCTGGTGCCCTTCAGACATGTGATCCTTTGGGATAGGGATGACCTTTGGAGAGGTCATGAGGCCCACCCTCCACCCCTGAACTGAGCAAGGAATGCTTTTAATAATCTCTAATGCATCCTAAGTAGAGAGGTGTCTGGTCACCTCCTTGAGTGTCCCCAGGGATGGTGTTACCATAAGCTACCCTTTCTTCCATGATTCCAACTGTGCTCTGAAGGATTGTTTTTCCTTAATAGGAGCTACATTTTTTTTTTCTCCTACAGGCCTCCTTATCTTTTGCGCATCTTTTCCCAACAAATGGGCACACTGAGCATTTTGTCTATTTTGGAGACGCTTTTCACGTCCCCTTGTATTCTTGGTTTATCTAGGGCCACATCCCATAACCTCTGTGATGGCCTGCTCTAAATTCCCTTCCAGGTTTACATTTAAGCTCAGCACTCCCACTGGAAGTAACACCAAGGCCAAGTAGCTCCAAGAGTAACAGACACATTTCCTTGTTTATTTTATACATCGGCTCTTAATAACAGCCCGTATCTGTAGAGAACAGAAGTACTTGGCCCACCCCTTGCCCTGTGCACCATGCCCATGACTTCCCATGCAGGGCCTGTCCTGACCCCATGCCTCGCCAGGTGCGTGCTCCTTTCTACTTAATGCATTTGATTATTCCTTCTTCCATAAATCACTCCGCATTTAGCCCTATTGAGTCTCAATAAAGAGATACAATAATATGTGACTTCAATATACAAGATTCAATAAAGGCAAATTTAAAGACATTGCCCTGTAGTTGAATTTCATCCTCTGCAGATTTGCAATCCCTGCCATTGTTGTGTTGTCTATGGTTTGATTTGCATAATCCCCACTCCATCTTTCAAGTTATTTATGAAAATATTAGGCCACCTTGTACCCCACCACCTCTTCTGGGTTTATATGTGGAGTAGTAATAGCTATCTTTCAGATGTGATTATGTTTAACCCTTCCTGGTTTATATTCCTAAATGTAGTTGTCCTATTATGTTCTTGGTCCAAGCATCCCTTTCAAGATGGGTGGTTGAAATATTATCTTAGCTGCTAACTTCAGGTGATAGATAGTTTGCCTGTTGCCTTTCATGGAGCCATCGAATTTATTCCATCTCAGAGAAATACTAAATCATCTGAACATAATTTATTTTTTACCCAATCTGTGGTGTGTGTGTACATGAATACTTCATTTTCCAGCACGTAACCAATCCCTATTAATTATCCTGAATGTTTACCAAGCTTAAGGATAAAAGTTTTGTTTCTTCTGTTTCAATGTCTTGCCAAAGAAAAGTGTTCATTATCCACAGAGCAACTGAATATGACTTTATGGGGAAGGCCGTCAGTGTTTGTCAAAGTGTGGACCTGTGCCATTTGCACAGAGAGAACCGAGATGCTTATTAAAATGTGATTCCCGGGCCTCATACCAGACCTCCTGCATCAGAACCACGGGGAGCAGACCCAGGAACCTGCATTTTTTTTGAGAGCTCCTCAGGGGAATTACTTCTGAATACTGACTTTTGAGAGTGACTGGTCTACTTCATTCAAATTTGAAGGCTTCTGGCCTCTAACTGTTCAGCCTTTTTATTATTCCCTGCTTTTGGCATCTGGAAGTTCTAGAGTCTTCAGGAGTTCTCCACGCCAACTGCCATAGGCTTGCTTCACTGTTTCAGTTGGTCTCTTTAGCATCTTTCCTTTCTCGTTTTTTTTTTTTTCCCCAGCATTGATCTCAAACTCAGCAGTCCCATATAAAACTCAGCAATCCAGCACTTGGCCTTAATTTACTTAATAGCTTTAAATCCTAACAGTGTCATTAGCCCCCTTTTAGAGGTGGGATGATAACTGGAGACAGATGTATGAAAGCAGTCCTTGGGTCGGGCTACTGGGATGTTTTAAAAATCATTCTAAATGTTTATCTCTTCTCTCTCCAACTGCTCCCAACCCTGAATTTTCTATTAGCATCACTGGGACTGACTCTGGATGAGACCCACTTTGCCATTGTCTTTGTGCAGGAAGCATCACAGGGGAGAAGATGGGGGTGGTGGGGTGATATTCAGCGGGGGGAGAGAGGGAGAACATGGTGTCTCTAAGCAGCAGCCATTTAGGGGGAAGCCAAGCCCCCCTTTACCCCTTTGCTGGGCACAATGGAAGTGAAGTTTTTTTTTTTTTCCCCTTCCCATTTTTCTTTTTTCTTCTGTTTTTTTTTTTTTTTAAAGATTTTAAAAATTTAATTGAGAGAGTGAGAGAGGGGACACACAGGGGGGGGGGGGGGGGCAGAGGGAGAGGGAGAAGCAGGCTCCCTGCTGAGCGGGGCTCCATCCAGGGACCTGGGGATCATGACCTGAGCCAAAGGCAGACACTTACCCGTCCGAGCCACCCAGGCGCCCATTCCCAGTTTTTTCTTTAAAAATTTTTTTTAAAAATTAAGTTTATTTTACTGTGGAAAGAATACTTAACCATCTACCTTCTTAATACATTTTTTTAGTGTACAATATCTATTGCTAACATAGGCACAATGCCGTGCAGCCGATCTGTAGGGTTTATTCATCCTGCTCCACTGAAACGTTATGCCCATTGGTTAGTGATTTCGTAACTCCCCTTCTCCACCAGCCTCCAGCAACCACCATTCCCCTCTCTGATGCCCCGAGGCTGACTATTTGGGCTACCTCACGTAAGTGGAATCAGGCAGCATTTGTTTGGCTGGGACTGGCTTATTTCACTCAGCATAACATCCTCGAGATTCATTCATGTTGTTGCATATTGAAGGATTCCTTCTTTTTAAAAGCTGAAGGATATTCCATTGTATGTTTCTACCAAATTTTCGTTATCAGTTCATCTGTTAACAGACAGTTAGGTTGTTTGCACATCTTGGCTATTGCGAATAGTGCTGCAATGAACATGGGAGTGCTATTATTTCTTTGAGATCCCGATTTCAATTCTTTTGGACAAATACCCAGAAGTGGGATTGCTGGATCCTATGGCAATCCTATTTTTAGTTTTTTGAGGAAGCTTCATACTATTTTCCAGAGCAGCCGCACCATTTTGCATTCCCACCAGCAGTGTACAAGTGTTCCAGTTTCTCCACAGCCTTGCCAACCCTTGTCTTTTGTTCCCAGCTTTTTCTGATCACGGTGATAACGCCTGCTCATGGTGCTTACAGTGTGCAGAGCACAGTGCCGAGCACATTACGTACGTTGTCTCTGTAAATCCTCACAATAACCTTGAGAGGCGGGGACAATTGACCTCACTTTAGTATGAAGAAACCGAGGTGCAGAGAGGTGAGGGGACTTGTCCACACATCCTGCGGGTGAAATATGGCCTCCTACCCTGGAGTGTGGCTGTCCTGAGAGTTGAGGAAAAAACATGTTTTAAAAGTGAATTAGGGGCACCTGGGTGGCACAGTCAGTTAAGCGTCTGACTCTTGGTTTTGGCTCACGTCATGATCTCAGGATTGTGAGATGGAGCCCCGCGTTGGGCTCTGCACTCAGCCTGGAGTCTGCTTAAGAGTCTTTCTCTCGGGGCACCTGGGTGGCTCAGTCGTTAAGCGTCTGCCTTCGGCTCAGGTCATGATCCCAGGGTCCTGGGATCGAGCCCCGCATTGGGCTCCCTGCTCCGCGGGAAGCCTGCTTCTCTCTCCCACTCCCCCTGCTTGTGTTCCCTCTTTCGCTGTGTCTCTCTCTGTCAAAAAAAAAAAAAAAAAAAAAAAGAGTCTCTCTCTCTCCTTCTGCCCCTCCCCACCTCAAATAAATAAGTCTTTAAAGGTGAATTAATGGGGTGCCTGAGTGGCTCAGTCGGTTGAGTGTCTGACTCTTGATTTTGGCTCAGGTCATGATTTCAGGATTGTGAGATTGAGCCCCGAGTCGGCTCCTCACAGGGCATGGAGCCTGTTTAGGATTCTCTCCCTCCTCTCCCTCCACCCACCCTCTCTCCCTGTCTCTAAAAAAAACCAGAAGTGAATTAATGATCGCATACATCTCATTTATGAGGTGAAGCCATGTCCACTGTTAACAGATGGCTTCTAGGCGTCAGGCTGGCAAGCTGGAGTCAGTGGAATGGAATAGATTATATACTTTTAAACCTTTTACATTTAAATCTATTAAAATCACCCCCCCAAACTGGGGCATTAGGGTGGATTAGTGACAAAAGGCAAATAGACATGATCAAAGCCCTCCCGGGAGCATGACTCACCTCTGAGTCATGTCGGGTATTCACACATCAGGAGTGGGTGCTCTCAACTCAGCCTCCATATCAGTAAAAACTTTGTTCTCCACCACCCTCACCCCACAGGCATGTATTTTTGATTGTGTGGTCCGTGACTGAAAACACGGCCACTTCACAGTATTACCTCCCTTTTAGAAATTCAGTGGGGGTGTAACTATGTCCAAATGGGGCAGTGTCAGAATAGGGTTTGGGGTTCCTTCCTGCTCTTCTTGATGGTGGAATCCTGGAGGGAGAAGGGTATGGGATGAAAAGCAAAGAGTCTGGGGGTCTGGTCCTGGCTCTACCCTTCAGGAGCTATGACGTCACTTTCCTGATTTGTCAATGAGGGGGCTCCTTTCTTGAGTGTCTAGACCTCCCCCATCAGCACCCCTTCCCCACACCATGGGCTCCTTTCTTCTCAGGCAGTGGCTTAACAATGAGGCTCTTCTCCCTGGAGATAAGATGTCGGGCCCCCATGTTACAGGCTGAGAGGGCCTGTGGGCTGGACGGACTGGTGTATGGGGCAGACGCAGCTTGTACCCAAGGTAGTCTCACAAAATCTGCTTGATCTCAACTTCCTAAAATTACTCAGGATTCCCCCATACCTCAGTGTACAGGAGAATCAGATGACTATTGCAGTCTTATTAAAAAAAAAAATGGTTTTTTTGAGGGCATTAAGGCCCCACATTCTCTAAGACTCATGTGCTTTTAGCTTCGAGCTGCAGTGGAAAAGCCAATAATGCGGCCTTCAGGCTGGCTGCCCTTGTCACTGAAGGGAAGCCGGGCTCATCACTCAGTTGTCCGTGCTATTATCTTGCAGGTCCTTGCATGGGGTGCGGCGGGGGAGGGTGGGAATGGCTCTGTGCCCCAGAAACTTGATTTGTGGAGCAGGGCCTGTGGCATGGGATTGATCCCTGGAGATGGAGTGCATTTGTGACAGCGAAGCTGGGTCTGTTTAAATATTTAAATGCCATCCTGTTGTGGACACCGGAAGCACCCAGCAGGGCTGGCCGCAGGCAGGGCTGAAGAGAAGCTGCAGTCTGTCCCTGCTCCCCGCACACGTGCATCTCTCCCCTTTGCTCCTGCTGCCTGCCCTCCCCTCCCTGGCCTACACCTCTGGCTCTCAAGCACTTGGTTTGCCTTTTCTGAGCTGTAACCCACGGCCTCCTGAATTATTTTGTCCTCCAGTCAGAGCTGGTTCTCAGCTAGCTGTTCCTGAATGCAAACTTTGTGGCAAGTAATTCCTACCAAGATGTAGAGGACCGATAACAGGGTAGATATGAACATGTGTAGCAGTTTGCTTTTTTAAATAATTTTTTTCTATGGAAATGGTATATATTCATTGCAGAAAAATCAGAAATTACAGATATGCATAAAGGAAAAATAAAAATCACCCATAATCTTACTCCTGAGAGATAGCTTCCATTTTGGTTTTGTATACCATTTGAGGATTCTGTCCGTCTCTGTCTCTTTCTACACACACACACATACACACACACACACACGCACGTATGCACACCATGGTACAGACCATTTTAACCCATGCCCTCACTCAACAGTACATGGGAAGCATCACTCCAGGTCGGTAAAAACATGTTTATGACATTTGAGAGCCATACGGTGTTCTATCACGTGGGCACGCCCCAGTTTGCTCAAGCTGTGTTCCAGTTGTTGGACATTTAGACGGTTTAAAGTTTGTTCACTATTGCAAACAATATTGCGGCTGTATCTTCGCATAATGCTTTCGTGATTTCCTAGGGGTGGAATTGTGAGGTCAAAGGGCCTGGTACACAGCCTTTGATGTCTCTTACTTCAAGTCGCGGTGGGGGGTAAGGGAAGTAGGCAGCAAGGTCCGTGCTGCCCAGGTGAGAGAGAAAGCTCGGTGAAGAGGGACATGCACTGACTTCGGAGTGAGAAAAAGCTGAGGTCAAATTGTGGTTCTGTCACTTGTTAGCTGGTTATCTGGGGCATTTTTGAAAAAAATCATTTTGCTGCTGGGAGGCTCCATGTCCTCAGGTGTGGAGTGGGGATGGTGCATGGTTGGGAAAGGCACGTGTGATAATGTATATAAAAATGTTTGCACCTGGGTTGTGCTTAATGACTGTTTCTTCCTCCTTCACCTGTTCCTTATTTCCTCTATCTCCAATAGAGTTGGAAAGATAAGGCCGATATCACAGAGATAACACCCCGCCAAGCATATTTCATTGAGTAGATAGCACTGTCGGGATTCAGGGGAGGGAGTGGTTGGGGGGCAGGAGCCGGTGTGTCAGAGGTGCTTCCCTAGGAGGCCAAGCAGATCTCCAGTGAATTAGTATTGAATTGACTTTATTCTCCAGGGATGGAGGGGTATGTGTGGGAGTTGGTGGTGGTGGGCCGGTGAGGTAGTAATAGTAATAGCATAAGTTCGTTGTCTTATATTATGGACCTAGAATGTTCTATGGGTTTTATCTATATTAATTCTTTAACCCTCACAGAAGTGCCATGAGACCAATGGTACGATCATCTCCAACCTACAGATAAGGAGACTGGGGAGGAGAGGCGTTAATTAACTTTCTTGAGGTCACACAGCAAAAAATGGCAGAGACAGGATTTGATCCCAGTCAGCAATGCCTCCCTCCCTCCCCTGCAGTGTCTCCCACCTCTCCTGTCACTCACCTTTTCCTGGAATCTGCCTTACCTTGTATATACCTTTGTGTAGGCCACCTCCTGTCACATTGGATGATAGCAGTCTGTCTGTTCTTCAGGTTGGACTGTCAGCCTTTGGAAGGCAGGAAGTACACTACATTCATCCTGCATCCTAGCCCCAGCACTGTGGTTGCTCCCAAAATGTGGAGGAGTGTGGGATACACATAGCACGACAGGAGAGAGACCGCTTGGTCAGAGCAGAGCTTTGGGGTAGGAGGATTGGGGGGTACAGAGTTGGACAAGGGTACTGGGAATGCCAGGTTGATTTTCTTAGATGTTGGCCTGAATCGTCAGTGGTGAACATGATGATCCCAGACACATCTCTGGAAAGGTGTGTTCAGGGCAGAGAGCCTTAAGCCCAATGGCTGAGACGGAGATAGGAGAAGACATGAAGTCTGGATGGTGATGACAGCAGGGACAAAGTAGACAGGAACAACAGGAGAGACTTTATGAGTGAAAACCCTGCAGAACAGGATGTGGAGTCCAAGCGAGAGGGAGGAGCAACGATGGCTCTTGAAGTGTTGAGCTTGGGTCGTGGAGACACGAGGGAGGCTTAACTAGAATATTCTAGAGGAGGAGGTAATTTTGGAGAATGATGAAATTTTCACATAGGAGTGTGTGGAACTAGCAGGACATCCAGGCAGGAATATTTACCACATGCTACTGGACATTTGGTTCCCCAAAGGAAGTGAGGCACTTACAGGGATGCTGCAGGTGGATGGGGGTGTACCTCAGGGAAAGGCCAGCGAGACATACCAGATAGGTCGGGACTCACAAATAAAGCCCCATCTGCATCTGAGGCAGGGTTTATGGCAGATATTCACCCGGAGATCCTGAGGGAGAGCACACTAGCCACATTTCCAGATCTGGGGGCTGCCATACTTTATGGTCATAGGTCTAATTTTTTTAAATCTTTCTTTGTTTATTTTCTCCAGAAATGTTGACATTTATATTTATTATTTAAGTAATTTTAAATGTAGGATTAAAAAAAGGATTATATTTTGCCCTTTAAGTAAATTAAGGACACGCTAGTGTAGGACACACCAGAATAAGAAATGAAGATACCATCTCTGCAAAGGGGACGCCAGAAGATGGTTCTCAAGTCAGAAGTCCAGGATTTGCATCTTTGCTACGTCACTTCCTGGCTGTGACCTTGGACAAATCCCGAAACCTCTCTGAGCATTGCTTTCTTTTTGTGTCAAGTGAGGACAGTAAGATTAACCTTAGAGGGTTTCCAAGAGGGTTAAATGAGACCACGTGCAAAAACAATTAGCTCCCTGTCTGGTTCATAGTTGCGCTCAATAAATATTTATTTTCTTTATGCCAAGTCAGGAAAGTCCATATTTCGCACCTACCTTGGGTCCCCAGTTCTGTTCTGTGCACTGGCTGCCGGAGGTGTCAGGAGCCAGAGAAGCTGGCCAGCCCAGCTGATGGTGAGTGTTTGCTGTGTACCAGCCACTGTGCTGAGCACTTTACAAGGATGAGCTCATTCAGTTCTCATAACACCCATGTGAGATGGGAACTATTATCAGCTCCATTTTCCAGACCAGGAAACCCAGGTTTGGAGAGAGTAAGTAACTTGCCCAAGGTCACACAGCCAATTAGCGGACACAAGAAGGCAGATCCCAGAGTTTAACAGAGTTCTGCTACCCTGCTTCTCAGCAGGGCAGGAAAGAGTCCCACTAACACATTTAATGCTTTGGTTTTGGGAGTTTCTGCATTCTCTGCTGGGGATCCGAAATCAGGTTATATAGTATTTAGAAATGAAAAGCTTGTTGCTTATCTCCATTCTTCCTGTTTTTTAAAAACTGGAGTCACATTCATATACAGCAAATTCCTAAAATAAGCAGAATGCCCTCCCTCAATGAAGATACAGGATTTGTGGATCCCTGGCATTTGATAGATCCTGTCTCTGGACTCATTCCTCGTACATGGGTCAGTGCCAGGCCCCAAGGAATGTGGCTTTGAAAAATCAGGATGTTACATCCCACCCTTATTCCAGCCCCTGTGCTTCTATCCGGAAGAATTCAGTTTAAAATAAGCACCAAGTGTGGCCTGGAAGAAGAAACGAAGCCACAGGAAGGCAGCTGCTGACCTGGCTTGGTGAGGGGGAGGGGAGAGGGATGTAGGCAGCCCTGGGTGGATCCTAAGGCCGGGAGCTTACATTGGTTTTCTATCAGAGTCCAGGGACTAATTCATTCAGGAGGCATACAGGCCTCAGAGAGCCCAGAGAAAACAGAGAATGATGAAGTGCTAGAATCAAAGGACTTCAAGATTATTTGATTCAATTGTCCTATTTTACAGATGGGGAAACCAAGGCCCAGAGAAGTATGGGGTTTGTCCAAGGGTGCATAGCTGGTTAGTAGGAGAGCCACGGCCAGACACCAGGTCTCCCAAAGGCCACCCACGCGTCTGGCCTCTGGACTTCCAGGCCAGGAGGAGAAGCCCATGGGGCCTTGCCCAAGAGGAGCTTCTTGGTGCCTAGACACTGCAGGACCTGGGCTACTCTCATCATTTGAGCTCAGTGGAGCCATGGTTGGCTCTTTGGGTAAGGCCTAGGCATTTAAAATAGTCATAGGGATTAATACTCCACCATGAGTATGCAAGTCTGACCTGGGGGATTTTTGAAGTATCCCCTGAGTTTTATCCCAAACTGAGTCATGCAGGGCTTTTCTCACTTGGGGCTTCTCTGGGGGACTGGTTGTAGGCATTCCTCCATCCTCCACATGGTTCTGCAGAGAGAAGTCAGGAAGGTGTGGGGAGCCCCAAACGTCTATGACCCAGTCTGGTAGGGTATGATCCTTTTGTCAAAATGGCCTCCTTTTGTATCTGTCCTGGGCCCACTGGGACATAGGATTCTACTCAGAAGGGCTGAAGGGAAGAGAATTAGATGACAAAATGATTAAGGAGGTGTGGGCAGGATAGAAATGGCGAAAGGGAGAGGGGGAGCCCTTCCATCTTGAGTGCCAAGGGGCAGGGGGAGGACACATGGTGCCCAGGACGGGGGGGGGGGAGTACCTGTACCAGCATGCTGCCCAAGCAGGGAGGGCAGGGCACAAATCCCCATCTTCCCCTTCTCACCCCCCATTCTCCTGTCCCTGCCTCCCACTGGCCAAACGTCACCAGAGGCAGAGAGCAAGGGGCCATAGACACGTCAGCCCCGGGCACTGGGAGGAGTGTCCGGATGGAGAATAACGCATCTTTCAGTCACGTGCTTCAAAGTCAGACAGACCTGAGTTCAAATCCTGGCCCTGCCACTGAGGGAGTTGCTTCAGTGCCCTCAGACTCAGTTTCCTCATCTGTACAGTGGGGATGACCATCCTTATCTTGTGAGCTACTGTGAAATTCAGCGTAGGACCGTGTGCCTGCCTCACAGCCCGTAAGTGTGATGCTCTGGGGGCATCGGCAGCTGACAGGCACGGCTGGGTCGATTTTACAGATGAGGAAGTGGAGCTGCAGAGAGAGGGAAGTAGCCTCCTCGGGTTGGATGCAAGTGCCACGGGGCACAACTGGGAATGAGATGCAGCCCGGTGACTCCCGAGGCCCAGGCTTTGTCGTTGGACGCTCATCCCGTAATTGCTTTCAGTCTCTGGGAAACCACTGGCTCAGATACCCACTGTGTGCTCCAAGTTGGACTGATGAAAATGTGCCAGAGTCATTAAGTTATCAGTGGGGAAGGCGGCTGTCTCTCCCCTGCAGGAAGGATGCTGCTGTCTGCGGCAGCCGGCTTTGTTCATACAAACTGCCCCTGATTCTCCGCCCGCCACCCTGCCTCCTCCCCCTACCCTGCTCCCCCAGACAAGGAGTGAGTGGGGTAGGGTTGGAGCGGGGAGAGGGCTGCTGTAAATATTCTGGGGCAACACTGAAGGTATTCATAACTCCAGACAGGAGGTGCTACCTGGAGAATCCAGCTCTGGATGGGGAAGTGGGCGAGCACGATTTCTGCACCTTGACAGATGGATCCGCCCCAGGGGAAGGAGAGAGAGGAAGGCAAGCTGGACCTTCCTTACTGTCACAGCCGGTCCCCTCCGAGCGCCGTGCCAGGAACACAAATCCAGGTGCATACTTGCCAAGGGAAAAACAAGGGCCAAGGGCTGTGCCCAGGCCGGGCTGACCGGTCCCTGGGATGATGGCTTCAGAGGGCCAGGACACAAAAGAGCAGGCCCCGGGGATGGAGACCGGGGTGGGAGGATGGGGCGCAGCCCTCTCTGAATGCTTCAGCAGTCTTGGGGCTCGGTCTGATTCTGCACGACAGATCATTCCAGAGTGAGGTTGCTGACGTGATAAAGGGATAGCAGATGGTTCTAAGACTTTATTTTCAGAGTGTACTTTCCCCACCTTCTTTTTCTTGTGACTCCATCACCCCTGACCACAGAGGAGAAATGCTTAGCTACCCCCCTCCCCTTTTGGGTTTATTCCCTTTGCTTTGATGGCCATGGTGCTGATAAGAGCTGACAATGGCTGCCCCTCAGGACGAGCCAGGCACTGTTTTAAATGTGTTTCTTTCACAGACTCTCACGACGACGTGAGGCAGATGTGCTGTTGTGATCATCCCCATTTGCCACAGAGGATGCGGAGGCACAGAGAGGTTTAGCAATTCAGCCCAGATCACACAGGCAGTCAGTAGCAGACTAGGCAGGGCTTTGAGTCCAGGCGATTCCGATCCAGCCTACCCGCTTAGTCACCACCAAGAAACTGGTTCTCTGAAGGGTGGCGCTGAAATGCCCTGGCCAGACTTCCAAGGTTACTGCAGAGGGGCATTTTACTCCCAGCTCAGGGCTGCTTGGGTCCTGTGTTCCATGTGGCAGCTCCCATATATTGGGGCTGTGAGGTTGTTTGTTTCGAGTAACTTAGTCCCTGATCTCTGACCCCAGCCCTAACAGGTTTCCAGGACCAGATACACAATGTACGGGACCCGGTGCAAAATGAAAACGAGGGGCCCTTTGTTCAATATGTATTAAGAATTTCAAGATGGTGGTAGCAAAGCGTTAAGCCAAGTGTGGGGCCCTTCTGAGCATGGACGCTGTCTAAATGCATGGGTCCCACGCCCATGAAGCTGGTCTGTACGTATTTGGTGTGGCAGGGAGATATCATAAATAATGCTGGGTTTTTAAATAGTGCTGGGTTTTCCTTTTCTTCCAATCCAGTCAAAGTAGGATTTCCAAGGCATTTCTTTCCATCAAAATGTAGCAGTCTGATCCAGATACAGTTCCACCAAGATAAATCTTAGAAATCTTTTGTCCCTAGGATGAAGTCATTCAAAGGCCCAGTACTTGGCTTAGAAGCTTCATTTTGGGGTCAGGCATCATGCTGTATTATCTCCAATTTCTCCTAACCCTGCCTTTTAAACTCCCCTCCCTCTCACCTCCTTCCCTTTGCCTGTGAGCCTGCTCCGGGATGTGCCCTGTTAAAGAATGAGCCCCACTCAGCCTCCCTGACCCCCGCTCCCACCATCCTCCCCGCCTCCCCAGCCTCACTGGTGGAAGGAGTGGTCTGTTAGCCCCGTCACCACTTCCTCATTTCCAGGAGCATTCTAAGCCTCTCAAGTCTTGTCTCATCCTCCATGAGGTCGTGGATTCCCTTCTCACGAAGGTAGCCTCCTGGTTGTCAAATCCAGTGCTCTCTTTCTAGTCCCCATCTTTCTCAACCCTTCTTGGGCATCTGACATTCTCCTGGTTCTGCCAGCTTCTCATCTGTGAAATGGGGACTTGGGTTGCAGTGAGCAAACTGACCTGGATCATGAGAACAGGCCTGGCGCTCGGTACACACTCAGTAGCTGTTCTCAGTGACCGTGACTGGTGGTATCCTTGGTCCTGTCATCTGGAAACCCTACCTCTTTTTAAAAAAAAATTTATAAAAATTCCAGTATGATTTACATCCCAGTATAATTTACATACCTTTAATATTAGTTTCAGGTATACAATGTAGTGATTCAACAGTTCTATATATTATGCGGTGCTCATAATGTTAAGTGTACTCTTGATCTCCATTCCCCACCCCCCACCTCCCCTCTGGTAACCATCAGTTTGTTCTCTATATTTGAGTCGGGTTTTTTTTTTTTTTTGGTCTCTTTTTAAATTTGTTCTTTCTGTTTTGTTTCTTAAATTCCACATATCAGTGAAATTGTCTGATATTTGTCTTTCTCTGACTGGCTTATTTAATTTATTATACCCTCTAAATCCATCCATGTTGTTGCAAATGATAAGATTTCATTCTTTTTTTATGGTGGAGTGATATTCTGTTGTCTATATATGCCACATCTTCTTTATCCATTCATCTAGTGATGGACACTTGGAAACCCTACCTCTTTGGCTTATGTTGCTCATTCCTGGATGAGTCTTTCTTGATAAACTTAAAAAAACCAAACCAGTTTCTCTTTTTTCACCAGATTCTTGAGACTTGAGATACTGGTGTTTTCTGAGTTCTATCCTCTGTCCACCTTTTTTCTCTCTCTCCGTAATCTCTCCTTCTCTCCATATCCCTAACTCCCCCTGCCGCCCTGCCAACCTCCACATCCACATCTCTTTCCTAAGCTCAGGGTGTGCAGGGCAACCCTAGACTGAACATTCTCTTCTTTCTTTAAATCTGGTTTTCCTCCTCATCCTTTGACCTATTGCCCCATAGGAACGTGGGTGTTTTCGTTGCTTCCCATAACTGACATTGAGGGCCGGCCGTGATCTGCCCCGCGCTGGTGACTGGGGATGCAGCAGCGTGCAAACACACAGTGCCTGCCATGCTTGCTGCCGGTG
Source organism: Phoca vitulina (assembly GCF_004348235.1). Lineage (NCBI taxonomy): Eukaryota > Metazoa > Chordata > Mammalia > Carnivora > Phocidae > Phoca > Phoca vitulina. Next base: position 43,426,354 of record NW_022589710.1, on the reverse strand, counting down.
GGGGCACACGTAGTGATCCATGATTTGTCCTAGGAAGGTAACAAACTGGGGTCCTAATTTTGACTGGAAAGACTCCCCTGGGGAAGGACATTTGAACTGACATCTGAAGAATGATGAAGCATTCATTAGGCAAACTGTTGCTGGGGACCATTGTAGGCCAAGGGAAGAGCTTGTGTAAAGGCTTTGTGGTAGAAAGAAAGATGTTTACAGAGTGAAAAGGCAATGGGCAGAAGGGCAGAGAAGGTGGTGGATGTGGTGTTGGGTGAGGCTAGGGGGCTAGACAGGGCCTGGATGGTGCATGGCCAGGAAGGCCAAGTTACTGTCATTCTAGGCTTCTCCTTGCTGCTTATACCCACCCTTTTCCACCAGATTCCTTCTCTTTAACCCCTCTCCCATCCTGAAATCCTCATTGTTCACACATGGAAAATTAAAATAGCCTCTTGCCACTTTCAAATCCCATCCTCTGCGCTGTAGTCTTAAATGGGATTTCTAAAATGTAAATCTGAGTAAGTTGGTCCTCAGGCTACAGTCCTCCCCTGGCTCCCCATTTCCAGGACAAAGTCCTGCCTGGCTTCCTTGCTTGTTAGCTCCATCACACCCCACCCCCGCCCGCAGGTCCCCAAAGTTGGGCAGAATGTGCTTTGCTGCCTGAAAGCCTTTGCCTCCTTTGTCTGTCTGGTAATGTTCTGCTACCTTGCAAGCCACAGCTCACCCACCTCCTCCAGGAAGCCCTCCCTCCACACTCAAGCAGGTGTGCCGGCCCCTCCTCTTTCCTGGGTGCATGTGCACACTGGTGCATTTGTCTCATCTCCCTCTTTGCTTGTTGACTTGTATGTCTTCTCTGCCAGAATGGGAGCTCCTGGAGGGAGGGCACTAGGGCTCTCCTTTATGTTTGTCCTTCTGATACCACAGGGTTGGGCACTTATGAGGTGCTTATTATGAAGACCTGGTGATGAAGAATAACATGGTATAAACAGGTGGTGAAAAGGGCAGCTCCATCAGGAAAGCTCTGTAGGTCTGTGTATAGGGATGATGGGTAAGAGGTCTGGTTTCCATGACCTCCATGTACTGTCTGGTTCTGGTTCCTCTAATGACAGAGCACAAGTCTCACTGCCCCCACCTGCCACTTCCATCCATCCCAAAGGGCAGGTGCACCAGGGTGGACAGAGTCAAGCCTAAATCTATTCATTCTTCTAGTAGAGTGGTTCTTAGACTGTAGTGTGCAGCAGAATCACCTGGAGGGCTTGTTAAAAGAGAGATTTCTGGCCCCACCCCCAGAGTTTCTGATTGAGTAGATCTGAGGGGAACCCAAGAATATGCATCTCTAACAACTTCCCAGGTGATGCTGATGGTGCTGGTCTGGGGACTACTCTTCCAGAATCTCTTTTTTAGCAAAAGGATTTACTCTAAAAATAATTACTCTCTATGGTGTTGGGGAAGGAGATACGGGAAGCTTTTTGCTTGGGTTTGGTTTTGTAGGTTTAAAGACCTATTAGTATGAGATTAATGTGGATAGATGGATCAGATTTTACACGCTTTCCTCATCCCCTATCTCCTGGCTTTCCCACAAAGTGTTTCTGTGTTCATTCATCAGCTATTCAATGAATATATTTTGAAGGTGTAGTATGTCACGGCAACAGAGGGGGTGGAGTTGTTATTATTAAGACGAAATTGGTATGAAACTGTCCTTGAGAGAAGTCCTCCAGTGCAGATGTAACTATGGTTCAAGGACATCAAAGAAGAAATGCTTGCTCGGATGGGTCGTGATTCCCTGATCTGTGGAATTGTCCTAGGCATCTAGCATTAGTGAGAATAAAACAATTTGATAAGTGAGACCACATGACTATTAAGATCCTTAAATTCTGTATTAAGGAAGACAGTGATAATTGACACAACAAAATGGCACCAATGGAATGCTGTGGAGTTTGCAGTAGGGAGGTCTCCAGAGTCAGCTGAGGCATCCTCATGGAAATACTATTATTGTCCTTATTCTTAATAAACATTTATTCCTCACCAACAGTACGCTTGGTTACTAAGTGGATTTATAGCCGATGACCCCACAATTTGCTGTTTATTGACCTCAGATCATTGCAAAGGTTAAATAGAAGAAGCCACAAGCAGGCCCAGAGTGCGCCTCAGGGGCCTCTTTAGGTCCCATTTCCCGAGTCAAATGGAATTGAGATGTCTAGTACCGTTTTATTTTTTTGAAATATTTACAACAGAGAGAGAGAGTGTAAGTAGCCAATTGTAGGACTTGAATTTATAGTCATTAGGTCACCAACTTGAATTTCAGACTCTCACCTATTGCTAAATTCCATTGTTTGAGGCCAGGTTCAAAGTCCTTTCAGGAGGGCCCAGCACTTAAGATGTGGCAGGCTAAGCTGAAGCCCCTCGCCCCTCGCCACCATTTACTGAGCATCTGTTATGTGCTGGGTACTGAGTGAGATACTTTACAAATATTATCTAGAACACTTCAAGGCAAGTAGTACTATCATCATTTCTAGATACGAGAAAAGGCACGGAGAGGCTATGTATCTTGTCCAGTTTCACACAGCAAATCACCTCAATTCATTTTTGGAAGTCAGCATAACCATAAAATTGAAACACGGTAAAAGGTAGGTCAAAAATTCTAGATCTATCTCAAGTCTGAGTATAGATCCAAAATGCAAGATTAGAAAATAGAAAGCAGCAGTTTATCAAGTGGATAATGCACTCTTGCCAAATGGCGAGCGTTCTAGGAATATAAGAATGGCTCAATAAGAAGAAACATTAGGAAATCAACATAATTCACCGTATCAACAAACTGACGGAGAGTCATATACCAGTAGATGCTGAAAGACTGATCAGATTTTCCTGTAATAAAACTCTAACACAAGGATAAGAGGAAATACTTAAATTTGATAAAGACTAAAAATTAGCCACATGTATCATTCTAAACAGTGAACCACTAAATCCAACTTCATTGAAAGTGAGGGTGGTCTAGTCTTAAGCCATTTAGCTGGGCTTCTGCTTCTGAGGTACTGGGCAGTCAACCAATGGAACTGCCCCTTTCTTCTGTGCCCAGTGAAGCCATATTTATGTTGCTGCGTGTCCTTATCTCACACTGTCCGTGTGAGAGGTCGAGCTTGTGAGGACACATTCCTAGATTTTGGGTATCGGAGGCTTCCTGGGGCATCAAGGGCACAAGCTCTTGGTTGCCACATCTACCAACGATGGCTTGGCTTCATGGCTTTCATGGCAGAAGTGGGATGTGTTTTTCTGGCACAAAATCACCGTGTACTTTATACAGAGTTAACCACTGTATGGTGGAAGGAGCACTGCATGGGAATCCAGGAGACCTGGGTGCTAGTGGCTCTGCCTCAACTGGCTGCGTGTTCCCAGGCAAATCACTTAGGCTTGCTGGCCTCACTTGCCTCATCAGTGCCATGGCGTGTTGGACTGGATGGACCACCAGTGCTCTTTGGCCTCAAAGTTATAATAATCGTCACCCTTCCCACGTGCCCAGCACTGTTATAAGTGTTTTGCATAGAGATCATCTTATCCCAACAACTCTATGAGTTAAGTCCTATCATTATTCCTATTTTCCCTCTGAAGAAACTGAGGCCCAGAGAGGGTAAGTGACTTGCCCAGGGTCTCACAGATAAGAAATGATGGAGCTCTTTTACAGTTCAACTTCCACCCTTTACTTTTCTGGTTTTTTTTTTTTTTTTTACCTGGGCCCATGTTGTTACAGTAGTGTCAGTTCTGTCTAGCGGGGCAAAGGTTGTTGAGGGTGGGAGACACTTCTTAAGGGAAACCCAGCTCTGGGGTAAATGGATGGGAGGCACTGCCTGGGAGAATGATGGCAGTGACTGCAGAGGTTGCTAATCTTTGCCTTTTCCCCTCTTCTCTTCCTGTCTAGTCTGCGGCAAGCGCTACAAGAACCGGCCAGGACTTAGCTACCACTACGCTCACACTCACCTGGCCAGCGAGGAGGGAGATGAGGCTCAAGACCAGGAGACCCGGTCCCCGCCTAACCACAGAAATGAGAACCACAGACGTGAGTTCCCAGTTGTTGGGTTGGGGCAGTGATGAAGTGGGTGGGCAGGGCGATAGAGTGTTCTTTTCACCTCTGGCATCTTTAGTGGCACCCATTGATTGGTTTCAACGTCCTGTGGTGACTTGGCTCTTTTAACGCAGCCCCAGCTGCCCTGTGGGTCACCTGAGCCCCAGGCTTAGAGTGAGTGGGCCAGGTGGCATCCCCAGTTCTGTTCCCAGAGGAAGGGATGTGAGTGTTAAGGCAGAAGGGAAACATCCTTACCTGGCTGTTGTCAAATGCCAGACCTGTTCCTCTTCTCCCTCAGCTCTAGAACTTCCATTCACAGGTACTAACCTGACGTGGGCATAGCCCTTGGGCATGTCAATTCAGATGGACATTTCAAATGTCGCCTTGACCACCAAGAGATGTAGAATATTCTTGATCTATTGCCTTGGCTATTATAGGGGTCACGATTTTGGTTCAGGGCTCTCCTGCCTTAGAAATACTGCCCTTGAGCTTCCATGCATTTCACTTGAGTACTCCATCAGCAAGCATGATCTGGGTGCACTTGTCAAAAACTCAAAATGGGGTGGCATGATGGAGTCTTTAGAGCCTGTTTCAAGATGTGGGTCATTCTAAGATCATTAGGTGAAGAATAATTGTGGACAGGCCATGTATTTTTTATTTTGTTCACGAGATTTTGTGGTAGGTGTTCTTAAGGTGAGCAATGCAATGTAATTAGAGGGATCAGACCTTTAAAAATATCCAGACTCTAGGATCTGAGGGTGACTCCTGTGCATTTTAGTCCATCAACTTAGTCAACAGATGTCCATCGGCTACTCATCAAATATTGGAAATAATTAACATACTTTGGCCAAGACCTTTCTTGGGATTAGGGTCAGTGTTGCCTAACCCCACCCTCCTTTCTCCTTGTAACATTGCCTTCTGTATTCATGTGCTCAGGCCGCCCTAACAAAATACCACAGACTGGGTGGCTTAAAGAACAGAAATTACTTTTCTCGCTCTTCTGGAGGCTGCAAGTCCCAGACCAGTGTGTCATCGGGGTCGGTTCCCTCAGAGGCCTCTGTCGTTGACCTGCAGGTGTCCGCCCTCTCACTGCCTCTTTGCATGGTGTTCCCTCTGTGATCACATACCCCCGCTGTCTCTCTGTGTGTGTAAGTTTCCTCTTAGAAGGATACCAGTCAGATCGAATTAGGACCCACTGTAACTTAATCACCTCTTTAAAGGCCCTATCTCAGAAGAGTCATGTTCTGAGGCTCGGGGTTGGGGCTTCAACATACACATTTTTGGGGGGACCCAGCTCAGCCCATATACCTTCTTTAATTCCTACTCACTTGCAGGGTTCAAGCCTTTCATGTGACAGACCCTTATTTCCTTACCTGCTCTTGTCATTGGGAGAGAACCTGGGAAGCAGGGCAGGAGGGTCTGACAGAGCTAGCCCACCTCCGCTTGCCAGCTACTGAGGCATGCCGAGCTCTCTCTCTCTCTCCTCCCTGGGGAGAGGTTCCCTTGGTCCAGTCTTTCAGAAAGGAAAATGTACGGGGCAGCCGGCATTTGCATCTCTCTGTTTCTCCTCTTATCCCTTCTCTGATCTCAGTGGCCTAGGCGTACCTATTGTCTCTTGCGGCAAAGGAGGCCGAGAATGATCTCTTTTGATTTGGATTGCGATCTGGAAAGTATTTATTAGCCACGGTTGCTCTCTCTGAAGTATTTGTTAACTTGGTATTATTTCCCACTCCCCCCAGCGCTGGCTTATCTTCTTTACATCTCTTCTCAAATGTCAAGCCACTTGGTCCCTGTGTTGCGGTGCTTTACTCACGCAATAGGGTTTGGAATGCTTCTCTTTTGTCTGTGTGTCTTTTGTGTGTGCACACAGTGATGGCCACGGCAGAGGAAGGTTCCTCGTGGTCCCCAAGGTACGCTGCAGGCCCGAAGCAGATCAAGGAAGTCTCTTCCTTAGGCATCCACCCCGGCTCCCCCATGCCTGCACCTGCTGGCTCTTGACTTTCGGGGTGCGCCCCGGCCTATTTCCCTCTGTCTACCAGGATCTCCTCATGTATTCTTGTGACTCAGCGTCTTCTGTCTCCTCATGTCTTCACCGTGAGGCCAGATGGCCTTGCTTAGTCAGGAAGCGGTGTCTCTCCACCTCCTGGATGGAGGTGTGTCCCCACTGTGGCTGCGAGTCCTCTCCCCTCCCCCCTTCCCTGCTGATGACAAACTGAGTTCTTCAAAAACCCAAGGGTTTTAAGCTGCATAGAAAAGAATAGCTGTCCCTGGGTTCATCAGGGGTCTCCTTACATGAGGAAAGTTCCAGAACCTTCACAAACACCTTTTTAAAAAACATCTGCTCACGATGCCTCTGAGAACTCTGTAGTTAACTCCAATTTTGCTAGCAAGGAGGGTGTGGCAAGAAGGCCCCAGAGGCCACAGAAGCCATTCCTTCCCTCTTCCCCAATTTCTCGGAACAGATCTAAGAGACAGCAGCTCTTCCCAGGTTCTCTGCGTCACGCATGCCACCAATCTGTCTGCTGCTCTGAATGTCTGCTCTGTTCCCTCCCACATTCCCCTGGTGAGCAGCCCCCCAACCATTTTCTTGTGAGCGCTAATTGCTGGCATCATTAATACCCAGTCATTAGCTGCTCCCACTGCTTGGGGTGGGGGTGGGCTCCCATCCATCCTGCCCCTAAATGCCACTGGGGCTGTGTGGTGAATTGAATGCGACAGCTCTGTGGCATCGAAGGTCCCAGCTTTGTGATCCTTCCTTGGCAAGGCTTTTGGACTGGGGGAGGGGGGGCAGGAGAGCTTCATCCAAGAGGCTAATCTGCAGATCCCGCAGGAAAAGTTCTGGACGCCAGCAAAGTGGGAACGCTGACTTTTCCCTCTTTAGCTGAGCTGCAGGGTGGCCCAGCTGCTTGTGAGCACACGCAGGCCTAGGGGAAAAACAGCCCTATAGGCTCCGGAGTTTTCCGTGGCATGGGCATCTGCGCTCGCGCCACCGGCAGCAGTAGAAACCTTTTGACTTTGGTGCACCTGCTGTCCCTCGCCGCACCCCCCGACTGTGTCTCCTGCCAAGCCGATGCTCATGCCTGCTTTCAGGCAGAGCGGAGTGCCAGAGCCAGCACTGACCTCCCCTCGCCCCCCAGTCCCAGGCTGCCCCGGGCCGCCAGCTCAGCAATCCACCGTTTTCTCTCGCCTTTGTTTCTCTTCTCGCCGCGCATTTTCTCCTGAGTATACACTTCTTGTCTCTTCTGTAGCTTCGTCCCCTTTCCTTCATGCCCTTGCCTCTCTGCATCAACTATAGGCAGTGCTGGGATGCTTGGAGCTCCGACATTCACCTTGGGGGATAGGACTTCTCTGATGGGGTCTTCCCTACCTAAGCTGTCACCCTTCCCGTCCCTCCCTGCATGAGGCTGGATTCTTCTTCCGTCTTGCATTTCTCTGACCACCTCTGTTTGCTTTCTACAAATGAAATCACCGTGTGTATGTATGTATGTGTGTGTGCAGGTGTGTACGTGTACATACAGGTACACACACACATAGACTACATGTATATGAATAAAAGGAGGGAGGACTGGGGGCAGGTTAGGACTCTGTGTGGTGCCGCTCAGAAGCATTCTCTCTCTCTCTTTTGGTAAAGATTTATTTATTTATTTTTAAAAGATTTTATTTATCTGAGAGAGAGAGCGAGCGAGCATGAGTGGGGGGAGGGGCAGAGGAAGAGGGAGAAGCAGACTCCCGGCTGAGCAGGGAGCCCTTGGGACTTGATCCCAGCACCCTGGGATCATGACCTGAGCCTAAGGCAGACGCTTAACCGACTGAGCCATGCAGGCGCCCCTATTTGTTTATTTTAGAGAGAGAGTGCCAGTGAGCGGGGGAGGGGCAGAGGGCGAGGGAGAGAATCTCAAGCAGACTCCCCACTGAGCACGGAGCCTGATGTGGGGCTCAATCGCATGACCCTGAGATCATGACTTGAGCCGAAATCAGGAGTCAGCTGCTTAACCGACTGAACCACCCAGGCACCCCACTCAGAAGCATTCTCTTGTGACTTCTGAAATGCCACCTTGGTAAACAGTCCCAGTGGGGCCAGGGTAGCAGAGAGAACTGGATTAGAATTCAGAACTCTTTGACCCATGCTCACCATGCCAAAACTCTTCTTAAATTTCCTTTTATCTTCTATGCACAGTGGGAATCTACTACAGATGATGTTTTCAAAGTACTTTTCTGGGAGGTGGAGTGGGTGTGAGCATTGCTGATGTCCTAGACCTGAATGGAAAAGCTGTGTAAATAAATTCAGTCTACTACATTCATCTGTCCACCCATCCTTCTATCCATCCGTCCATTGGTTTAGTACCCGTGTGCTAGATACTGTCTTACTCCCTGTCATGAGAAGGAGTGTGTAATGGAGTATGTATAAATTAGTGAAGGGCTCAAGGGCACAGTACACTTTCTACCCCTTAGGGCAGCCGTACCCTCGTGGGGCGTCAGAATCACCTGGGAACTTGTTTGAAATGCAGATTCTTAACTCCACCAGTCTCTGAAACAGAGACTCTGAGGGTGGGGATGGCAATCTGTATTTTACAGGGCATTCTGGTACATGCAAAAGCTTGAGAACCACTGCACCATTGCAAAGATTTCGCTGAGGACATTCAAGTTAGCTCTGGAAAAATGAAGAGGAATTTCCCAGGTAGAGGCAAAGGCAGGGAGGTGTGAAATAGCACAATGCCCCAGACAAGGGATTGTAGTTGGGTCCGACGGTAGCATTGGAAGAATGGTGGGAAAGTAAGCGGGAGCCACCATTGGAAGCATTTTCTATGCTAGGCTGTGTAGCTGGCATCCTGTATGAAAGCGAGAGCCACAGTAGCAATTACTAGAAGGCAAGGACATATGATTTATAGAGAAAGTTGTTTGACATATTATTAATTGTCACATGGTGTATCTCTTTTACCTGGTAGCATAAATGAGTGTAAAATGTTCTAACATACTTGGAGCTCCTAAGAGGGAAGTGCTTTTTAAAATATGGAGCTATAAAGTTTATTTCAAGCCTGTTTCTCAGGCCCATGGAATGGAAGTTGGGTTGTCCTGGGTCCTGGGAGGTCTCCGTCCTCTGCATAATGACAGGGTGCCTGGCACATAGCTAGGCTTTCGGTATCTGCCGAGAGAAGAGAAGGCCCCACCCTAGTGCGCTTTTGGAGGGCACGTTGTACTCTGCAGGACTGGAAGAGGAGAGCTGAGTTGATTAAGGGTAATGTCGGCTGATTAGATAATCTGAAAATTAGTCTGATAATGTGCAAATTACCTAAAAGAAGCATATGATGTCATTGCTACACTGATGGGAAAGATCTAACAGATATTAGTCTCCTGACATCCCTGTCCTCTAGCATATGGCCCGGGGGCAACGAGTAGAGCTTTAGGAGAGAGAGTGAAAATTGCCTTTGACACAAGCTTAAGGATTTTGGATCACTCTAAAGGTGCCTAAAAAACCATAAAGCGCACACAATCCACCACTTACCAACCTTGACGCAGGAAATTCAGGCTTTGTTCCAGGGGAGAGAGAGGAAAATTCAGATACAAGGCTCTGTCTGGAAAAGTGAGCTGCTTCTCTCTTCCTGAAGAGCAAATTTGGGAACTAACAACAGGTGTTCTTCAGGTGAATTATTATTTAACTAAACAGTTTACAGATTATGAAGCAAGCGAAGAGAAACCTGAGGGGTCCCTCTGGCCCTGAGGATAGATTTGGAGTTAATTTTTCAGACCTTTTGTCTGGGAGAATGGCAATGGAATTGGCCAGGCCAGAGTGTGAGTCATGACCTTGTCACTCTGCCATCTTGTGCCTGTGTGAACGTGGATCAGTCACTGACACTTCCTTGCTCCTTTGTTGCCTCATCTGTAAGATGGAGAGAGTAACCGTACTGACCTCATGGGGTTGCTTCCAGTCTTCAGCGAGATGGTGTGGGTGTTCGGCACCATGCCTGCCCGTTGCAAATGCTGATAGCCCATCTCTGTGCCCTTCGGACCAACAGAGCATGTCTATGACCACAGATGGCTAGTCTGAGTCAGGGCCTGTCTGTGGCTGTGTGATCCCGGGAAACTAACTGCCTGTGGGGGTCTCACTGGCATCAGGCGAAGCTATCAGAGCCTGGCCTGGCCCTGGCGCATCCTTTGCTAAAGCTTAGATGGTTTAGGTACAGAAGGACAGCAATCCTTCTGTACAGGCTAAACATGAGTACTTATTGAGCACTTACTGCGCATGTGCCCACTTGTGGGACTAGGTATAATTGGGCCTCTAAAAAAGCAGAACATGTGGTCTTAGCCCTAGGACAATTTCAGGTTTAATTGGGGAAATACGATGGATGCAGGAAACCTAGCAGGAGGAGGCTGTGGAGTAGAGTCCAACCCGTGTAGCATCCCTGTATTACCGTCCCATTTCCCCAGGATGGGGCATCCAGCCACCACTTGCCTTTCTGTGAGCCTCTTTCATTTCTCTTTCTCTCATGTTTTGGGCCTAATTACCTAGAAGATTCTGGATTGAAGAGTTCCACATCCTGAGTAATGACAATGACAGTAATACTTGCTGACATTCCTTGAATGTGTCAGACAGACACTGCGCTAGGCAGCCCACGTCTCTCTAATTCACTCCTCGCAGCAACCCTGTAAGTAAGGTAGATGCTGTGTCCCCTAGAGGACACCAAGGCACACAGACCCTGACCGATGTACTCATGGATATGGAGCGTGAATGTGAATTCTCCCATCATGTGTAACTTCTTGGGAAGCTTATTTAGGCCTTTGATTCCCCGCCCCCCCCGCCTTTATCAGAAATAAAATTATTTTACATAGGAGAAGAAAGAGGGGGAGAAATGACAGAAGGCCTCCTAGGTGCCAAGCACTTTGCACACACAGGTACACGCTGGGACTCTCATTTTGTAGAGGAGGAGACAGAGTCTCAGAAAGGTTGTGTCACTTGCCCCAAGTCACATGGTTATCAACATTGGGAAGCTGAGATGTGAATGTGCTTGAGTTGGACACCATTCAATTAAGTCAGGACATTGGAACCCCAAGTGATGGATCCTAATCTCAAAGATGGGATCTTTGTCCTAGTAGTGTCTCTTAATTTTTACATGTAGGACAATTGTGAAGTGCATCATAGTACACAGTGGCTTTTCAAAAGAAACGAATGTATTAACAGGCACTTATCTTGGACTGCCTAACAAAATACCATAGACTAGTGGCTTAAACAATAGCGATTTATTTCTCACAGTCTTGGAGACTGGAAGTCCAATATAAAAGTGCGGCTGTGTCCATGTTTGATGAGGACTCTCCTCTTGGGTTGGAGATGGCCATCTTCTTGCTCTGTCCTTGCATGGCTTTTCCTTGATACATGATGGTAGAGAGAAGCAAGCTCTTGGCGTCTTTTCATATAAGGGCACTATTCCTGCCATCCTCATGACCTCATCTAAACCTAATCACCTCCCAGAGACCCCACCTCCAAATACCATCACATTGAGGGGTAGGGTTTCAACATACACATTTTGTGGGATATGCAGTCTAATCCATAGTAGACACATTTAATCTTCAAAACTAACTTTAGCTGTTTGTGGTATTATGTGTTCCCCCCATTACAAATTCTGCCTGAGATTTTAATTCATAAATGAGTCTTACTTTAGAAAAAAAATTACACATCTCTTAGTTCAATAATTTTCCTGCATCTTTCTCTCATTTGTGTCTCGCTGTCTTTCCTATCCTAGCTCTTACATATATCTCTTTCTGACCTTGTCCTTTAAAAACAATAATGCTGTGCCAAAAGTGAAAATCCTAGGATTCATCCTTGACTTTGTTTTCCTTCATCACCTGTACCAGCTTCCTCTCCAAAATATACTCCAAATCTGTCTTCCTTTCTTCATCTCCTGGCCTCCACCAGCTCCTGCCTGGAATCACTGCAACTTCTTTATTGGTCTGTCAGCCTGTTTTTACTCCATGGAGTAGCCAAAGTTGTCTTTTTATTTATTTTTATTTAAACATACATTTTTTAAAGTAGGCTCCACACCCAGTGCAGAGCCCAATGTAGGGCTTGAACTCACAACCGTGAGATCGAGACCTGAGCCGAGATCAAGAGTTGGACATTCAACCGACTGAGCCACCCAGGTGCCCCAGTTCTTTTTAAAATATAAAATAGATTATGCCATATTCCACTCTCAGAACTTATATCACACTTGAATATGATCCAAACTTCTCACCTTGAGGGTCTGCATTTTTTCTTCTCAAAGTGTGATCAGCGGCTTCAACATCAGCTGGGACCCAGGAGACCAACTCATCCAGGTTTGCCCAGGACATTCCTGTTGTAGACTGAAAGTCCTGTGCCCTGGGAACCCCTCAGCGCCAGGCAAACCTAGACGGTTGGCTACCCAGTAGGGGAGCTTGTAAGAAATGTGGAATCTTAGGCTCTAAGCCAGACCTGTGAATCCTAATCTGAATTTTAGCGAGAGGCCTCCATGGTTTGTTTGCACAGCACTCACATTTGAGAAGCCCTGGGGCCTGCTGTCCACTCTGACTTGACTTCCCTCAGGTGTGTGGCTTCCGTGCCCAGGGTAGGGTGGTAGCTGGTGGGTGTGAGAGCCAGTGTAGCCGCTTACTGACATATGACCCGAGACAGCTACCTAGCCTCCTTGTGCTGCAAGTATCATCTGTATAAAATCAGAACATTAATGCATCTATCTCTTAGGGTTATGTGAAGATTCCATAAGTCAATTCATATAAAACGCAGCATTAACGGAAAATGTGCGTTACACACGTGTCGCTCTAGACCAGTGATTCTCAAGCTTGAGCACATCAGAATTGCCTGTTCCTTAAGACAGAACCTGCTGGATCCTCCCTCAGAAGTTTGGACCTACCAAATTCTAGGGGCCTAGAATTTGCATTTTTAACAAGTTCCCAGGTGAACCACTACCTTAGAGAAATCCACTTTTTGGAAACAGATGTTCAGTTTGTTTTCTTTTTTCTTTTGGGTTTACCGAATTAAGATGACTGGCCAGGAACCAAGTTGCACTGTTGAGTCCAGGGGATAGACTTAGGCTCTGTCCTACTATGGCAGACGTGTCTGTGTCCCCCTCTGGGCCCGCATCCCTGGGCTGGGCTGCCCTTCTGCTCTGTGTCTCTTGACTCTGTCCTAATCCTCAGGTCTGATGCTAGAGGCACATCCTTTTCCTTTTCTTGAGTACTGTTTTTCAGTCTGAAGGATCTAGAAAATGCTGGTGCATTGTGGGCTGCTGGGGTTGACATAGCCAAGTACCCCGGAGGTGGTGGTGAGGAGGAGTGGAGAGAGGCAAGGCTGAATAAGAGACGAAGGGAGCTTGCTGAATTCTAATATCACGATAATAATATCCTGACAATTTAAATGGACGAGGCTTATCCTGCTCTAAGGCGCAGAGATGTCCTGCAATTCTCTAAGGGGAATGACACCACTTCATTCAGAGTCCTGTTGACATAGTTACTCTCAGATTAACTGTTTTCCCCTTCCACTGACTCATTTGGTGGCAATAACAAGTTGCTACGCCAGGGCATGAACTGACCCACATGACCTTCCACTGGAAAATTGAAATACCTTCTTGTGCTTTCCCTAATCAGCACTGCGAGAAGTCCTCAGCTTTGCTTGGTCTTTTCCTCGCTTTTCCGAAGCATCGGTGACAGACCCGAAGTTGCCAGCCTGAGGCTGGAACACAAAGGACATTGCTAATGGGTCACGTGACCACCGAGCCCCAGAATTGGGGATGTGCTATCCAAACTCCTGGCAAATCGCAAGTCTAACCAAATACGTCCGTCAGGACGGAGACATCAATGTGAGCAGACGTGTCTTCTGTTTTTACGGCACAGTGTTTAGGAGTAAATATTCTCAAGCTGTGGTCTAACGGTGTGAGTTTTGTACTCCCCAAAGATGAGGGAAAGGAAGTAGAAGCAAGGATGGGTGGGGTGACTGACCCCACATTTAAAACTTTTATAAAAATTCTGCAGCCACTCAAATAGTAAGACAGGCTGTTTTCTCTCCAGCGGCTGTGGGGACCCTGGCGAGAGGCCCTCAAACATGGGGTTCAACGGGCTTTGGAGCCAACTGAGTCTGGGAGTTCTTAACTCCTTCCATCCTGGTTTTCCAAGAAATGCCTCGGGGAGAGGGTTCCTGAGGGAGGGAAGGCCCATTGGCTTTCTCCACCACAGCTTTATTCTCTCCGCTGGGTCCCCAGTTACTTCTTCTGCTCCCTCTGTCTGTCCTCGCTATGAACAGGCTGATGCTCAGTGCCTTAGAATGGTCACTCGGTACTCGGGTGACACTTGACAGCCGCTCAACTCCTAGTCTTTGACTTCCCTTTGCCTGAGTTTTTTCTTTGTCCAAAAAGCCTCTGTGAAGATTGTTCCTCCTTTCATGAAGTATTCATGGCCAGCACTGAGTCAGCCACAGTGCCGGGTGCTGGGGATTCCACCATTAAAGACACTGCTCCTGCCCTCAGGGAGCTCTCGGCGGCCAGGGGGAGAGATGCCGCCGTGCACACAACTCAGTGATGAGAGGCTGAGCTCCTCTGGGTTTGGGAGTCCTCCCTTTTCTGATTCTACCTTCACCCTATTATAATTATCAAATCATAGGCCGGAAAGGGACCTTCCGACCTATGGGACCTAGCATATTCTCTTGCCGCTAACTAGGCATGCACTCCACCCCGGGGCCCGAGGCCTCTTCAGAGAAGCCCACTCCTCCTACCGTGCCTTTGTTTGACTGACTCTGCTCCCCGCTTTCCTGCAAGCACGCTCTGCCATTTCAGCTCATTCTTTCTCGTGTTGTCCTGAACACCACGGACTGTGGTGAATTTAGGCCCATCCATAAACTTGAAGACTTATGAATCAGCCCTTGGCCTTCGTCTCTGCCGGCGGACTAATCTCAGGGCCTGGAATCACTCTGCATTAGCAGCCCCGCCTCCTTCATCCTCACCTACATTCACGTTGTCCCCGGTGCTAGGTGGCACGATGGCCGGTGAGGGAGAGTGAGTTCTCTGCCCATGAGCACTCGGGCGACCCAACGGGTGGGTGGGGAGTGGCCCCCGGTGTCCGTTTTCCTGCTGGGCTCTGCAGTCCCCTTGCCTTTTCACATGCGGGGGATAGGCCTCATTGGTCTTCCTTCTGGAGCCCTGGGATGGGGCCTGAACTGCTGTTAGTGGCCAAGAAGAACGGGCCTGAATGGAATCACAACGTTTTTATTCCTTGGATCTGTAGGATTTATTTTTTCATCAGTTCTAGGGAAGCAGTGAAAAAAGGTGTCAGGCCTTGGGGATAATTTATATGAGTAAACACGTAAGGAGTAGGGTGAGCAAGAGCATGAGAATTAAGGCCATTTATCCAGGCTTTGAGGCTCTGTTTGCCCTCTGGTCCAGCCTTCCCCACAGTCTTTATCTTGCTCCTTTAACCCTCTCCTTGCCCTGCTCCGTGTGGGCCCACGCAGAGCTCTGTGTTGCTGCCCCAGCACCCTCCCGCTCCCCGCGCCTCCCACAGCCCTCATTAAAGGCTGGGTACAAGGGAGCGGGATGTGGTGGTGGCCTCCAGCTGAGGCCTGCTCGCTGATTCTGAAGGGAAGGCACGTTGGCTTCCACCCTCCCTCCTTGCCTTCCCTTCCTTCTCTCGCCCAGCCCGTGTGTGTGTGTGTGTGTGTGTGTGTGTGTGTGTGTGTGTGTCCTGTGTGGCCAGCCTGGGGCTGCCTTTCTGTGTGTGTGTGTGTGTCCCGTGTGGCCAGCCTGGGGCTGCCTTTCTGCGTTCCCTCTTTCCTCTCCCCTTTTCTTTCCTCCATCCTCTGAAGATGCGCTCTGCACAGCCAAGTGGCACCGGCTAGGATGCTTTACACTTGAGAGATGAAGTAATAACAGGTGGCAAGACCAGAGGCTGCCAGAGCCCAGGATTCCGGTTGCCATGGAAACAGGTCAGCCCTGTGGAGGGATGGGAACTGTCAGCCGTGGAGGGTGGTGGGGGAGCCAGTGAGAGGGGGCGAGGAGAGGCACAGCTTCTCCTGGAGGGCTCTTCTCACTGCCCCCCTGCTCCCCAAGGGCCACACACCCCAACTTGCAGGCCCTGGAAGAAAGAGCTGCTGGGCGGCACGGCTGGGTGGTGGGCACGGAGCATGGTCGCGTGCTTGTGCGCACCAGGCCCTGGCAGGCGGTCTGAGCGTCTGCTCAGGATGTGAAGTCATGCTTTTGTGGATGTGCCATTGGGGGGCGGGTGGCTAAACTTCTGGCTTGCTTCCGATTTCCCTAGGACACTTGGGACGCAGCTTCGGTCTTGGCAGAACCAGATGAGGGGTTGTTGCTGGTGGCCAGACTGTCCTTGCCACTCCTTCTTTTCTTGAGTGGCAGGCGTATCGCCGCAGAGATCAGACTGAAAGGGGGAAAGACAGTCCTGTCTAGGTGGTAGTTTTATGGAAGATTTGGGGCCTTGTTTGCCAGAGACATGTGGCCTGATTAAATGGTACACTAATACCTTTCCAGAATGACTGCTCACCCTTTACTGAGTGTGGTGGTGGGACTGTTTGGGGCTTGGCTTTTCCTTTCTCTTGGTTTGATTTGAATGCTCCCTCCCATCTTCTGTTTATTTATTTGTGTGCGTGTGTGTGTGTGTGCGTGTGTGTGTGTGTGTGTTTCTTCATGAACTTTGTTCTTGATTTCCATTTCCCCCCACCTTTGAACTTTGTAGAGTTATCTCCCCCGGGTAAATTCCTAAACTCTTAAGGCTCACTTTATTTTCTTGGCAGCTTCCTTGTATCTCTTATATGATCTCAGCCCATGAACATTAATCAACAGAAAACCAAATCCATCATTATGGACGCTGCCATCGAGATACCACTCAGGTCTTTGCCCTCCTGTTGTCTTATTCTATAAAGTGGGGCTCCATTTCCCTCTCTATTTAAATCCCTCTTGCAAGGTCTGTGTGAGCTTCCTATTTATAGTAAAATCCTTTTTATAATGATCTCATACATGGTATCAGGAAATTGCTCATGGCTGGGTCAGGCATAGGCCAGTATAGCGGTGGTGTAAGCTTTACTTAAAAAATAGATTCCTTCCAGAGCCTCTGGAATTCTCTGGAGAAGTGTTTTCACAGAGTATGTGACAATAAACAGGATCACCTAGTATGGATTACTGTGGTAGGGACATGAAATTTAAGTTCAAAGGGAATTTCTGTTTTTATCAGGCCAATCTCAATCATCTTTATCCCTTTGGGCTTCCTAAATGACATATTGGGTGAATCAAGCTGACTCTAAAGAGATTTATGAAATATTTTATATGCAAGGTATGACCAGGAAGTGTTTGCCTCTGGACTTTCCAGGAGGCAGATAGTCTATGGGGACATAGAAAACCCAAAGGTGAAGCCAGCCCCATAATCTCTTTGGGTTTCAGTTACGTCATCTTCAAATAATCCCCACTTCACAATGTTTTTGTGAGAATCAGTGAAACAACATATGTAAAGCATCCAGTGGAAGGTCTGTCACAGTTTTGTAGTGTAATAAATGTCTGCTGCTTTTTCTTTTCAAGAAACTGTTGAATAAGAGGGAGGCTGTATGGGTAGGAGCAACCTGGACAATCAGTTGTAGTCTTATTCTTTCTTATATATTTGTGTACAAGATGATGTTTGCCCTACTGTAGTAGGGGTGCAGCGTTATTTTTCCAGCAGCCCAGTGCCCTCAGCCACCCACTCTTGTTTACTCTGGGAGCTAGACGTGACACCAGGCCGGATGACTGACCAATCCATTTGGACATGGACCAGCACTTCTCTCTGAGGACTTGGGAAATAAACCATGTAGTGAATGATATTCAGAGTGACTCTACCACAAGGAAAGCAAACACAGTGTTCTGTCCCCA
Organism: Phoca vitulina; assembly: GCF_004348235.1. NCBI lineage: Eukaryota > Metazoa > Chordata > Mammalia > Carnivora > Phocidae > Phoca > Phoca vitulina. The sequence goes on along the minus strand of NW_022589710.1, from coordinate 43,408,441 downwards.
CTAGGAGGGATGTCCCACGGGTGTCACTGGGCTATCTACTCACATCTCTGCCATCCTTTCTAAGCCATTCATCCTCTGCATTGTGGTTAACCATTTCCTGCATGCAGGGCATTCAGGTATTCCAGTGATGAGTTAGACATGGTGCCCAACCTGAAGGAGGAGATCACTTAGTACAGGGAGCTGAGGCAGGCATACACGGGTATAAACAAGAGAAGGGTCATAAAAGTGATGTCAACAGAGTGCCCTCCCCAAGGCCTGACTGGTCTTTCTGGCTGGGGAATTGGGAGAGCTCTATGGGAAAACTCTCACCCTGAAACCAATCCTAAATGCCAAAAAGTATAAGAGAACCAGATGCAGAAACTTCTGATTAGTCTATCCCACACCATTTGACCAAGATGAAAGGAAGCTCTGAGTTCACTATTAGGAGAAGAGTGTAGGATTTTGCCAAAAATGAAGCATAACTCTTCACTGTCACTTTCTCTGCTGGGTCATTGCTAGACTAAAATGATACCCCTCCCCTCTCCCCAGCAATGACATGTCACAGCTCCCCACAGCAGGGCCTACAACTGGGGTCTTAGCACCTTCTTCACCCCCTTGGCCAGGCCCTTTGTATGGCTAGCAACCAATACAAATATATGTGGGGATCCTGCTCTGATTCCGTCTTCTCAGAAACTTCTCTTCGTTAGATGAATTAGGTTCTGTTCCTTTGGTCTTTTTACACAGGACCAATTTCTCTATCACTACCTGCTTTGCCCTACTAGATCATTTCTGAATTTTTAACTTCTTGCAGTATTGGAGTCTCTGATTCAATGAGGGCATTCTACCAATGATCTCTTGGTGGGAAAGACTGTAAAGAATTACCCGGGAGTTCTTATACTCTATTCTACTTCATCCTCATAAATCACAAGGCATACACTGTGTTGGAGAAAACCAGATTCTTTGGTTGCTTAAAGATTTTGTGAAAGGAGAGAAAATCTGACATAATAGGAAGTCTCTAAAAGAACAGGGGAGACAGATGGTGAGGCTGGGGCTCCTGAGACTTTTAGTGGGATGATACACGTGGACGTCTTTGATCGCTTTTCATGTGGGAAGCTACTTGAGTTGTGATTGGCATCTCCATATTTTCTTTCTAGTTCCTATCGCTTTGGTTTACACTCAGCCCCGAAATTTCACATACCCCACTTCTTCCTATTCACTTTTTGATTGATTTCTAGGATAGTCTCTAAATAAGAAAACCCTGAGTTTATTTGCTTCATAGACATGCTTTGATTTTCTTAAGAGAGTTCTAGAAATGTTGAAGATGGCAAGTGAGAGAGAAGGATGAAAGGAGCTTTCCACTGGATTTGGGCAACTAAAATTTTAGAGAATAATTTTTGCAGGCGTACTGATTTTGGAGATTATTTGCAAAACCGTTCTTTATGACCTTTAATGTCTTTGAGATGCAGTGAGTGATGAAGAAAAAACCCACACTCAAGAGGCCACAGGGTGTGGTCAGCTCCTCCATCTGCCCCCAACAGCCAACACCTTTTTTGCAGGGAATTGTCTGCCTCCCTGAAGATGAAAATCAATGACTTAGAAACTGATTAAACAATCCAAATAGCAACTGATAAATGGATTAACTCTCTATAATGTAATTCTGTGAGCTTTTGTCTTCTGCCTTCCCCAGGTAAGTTTTTCTATTCCTGGAGGCAAAGCAGAGGCATGGAGGAAGTGAAGGCCAGAGGGAATCATATTAAAGTGGGTGAATCCGTTTATCACTTACTGTCTGGATGGTATTTCTGCTCACATATCTGCTTCCTTTTACAGATTTGTACCCTACGGGACCCTGATTAATGCTAGCCAGTAAATAATGAAAGATAGCAGCAGACATTGGGTATAGCGAGGAGGAAGATACCCCCGTGGTTTGGGCTGATCCCATAAACAGACAGACTTTTCTTCTTAGTTGCAAACAGGGAGTATTCACGTGACAAAGAAATCTCCACAATAGGGATCGAAAAGCAAGAGAATGGAGGCATTTCTCCCCATGCAAAGAAACCTGTCCGAGCTTTTTCAGCCCGCCCCTAGGAACTGAGAATGATTTCAGTGCTTGAGAATATGTGCCGTTCTCACAAACTTTGTTTTTAAGATCATGTCCCAAGATTTTTCTTTGCCTTTGGGTAAGGACCTTTGGCAGGGGTGGCTTCCACAGGTCTTAAGCCTTAAGGCACACTCACAAACTCACCATTCAACTTATCTTTGGCATGAGGCTGAGCTGAGTGCTCAGGTCTGATTCTAGGCCCTTGAGGTCTGCTGATTAACTAGTCCTGGATTCTCTCCATACATGCGAGTCTGACTTTAGGGAGATGAAGCTGAACAAGAGTGGACACTTGTGTACCTACCAAGATGTTCATCAGAGTCCCCAGAAGCATCTTCAGTGTCCTTCCTGGGAATGACTATTATCAGTGCTTCTTTGTTTTCATTTTCAGGGACAGAAGGAATATCTCCCAAACAAGAGCATCTTTCCCAGGGGAAAGGCCTAGGCTTTGCCCATTCTCTCTCCCTCTCATCCCACCACTGGTTATGGTTACTACCTGCTGTTTGAAGCCTAAGCTCCAAGAGCTGGTTGTTCAGGGATGAGAGAAGTTTACTTGACTAGTAGGCCTTCTGGATGCTTTGCTCATCCATGGAATGCAATCCAAGGAGCAAGGTAGTTTCTGTAAAAACACCGAGATGGGTTTTGCCGAAATTAAACTAAACTCTGGATGGCTTGCAAGAGATTAGAACTATTGAGCTGAAGAGGATCAAAAAGAAAACTTAGCCCAATTTAACAACTTGGTTGTAATGAAACCTCACATTCTAGACTTGATATTCTTTCTAAAACAGATTCTGCCACTCTGTGGGAGATAAAGGGCCAGTAGAAACTCATGTCAGCCTAAAATCAGATTTTTTTTTTTTTTAATGTTTCTATAGCCCAGAAAGGACCGGATGGGACAGTCATTCCCAACAACTACTGTGACTTCTGCCTGGGGGGCTCTAATATGAACAAGAAGAGTGGGCGGCCTGAAGAGCTGGTATCCTGTGCAGACTGTGGACGATCTGGTGAGTGTGGCCCCTTCTTGCATCTGTGCCCATAGACCAGGAGCTGTTCCACTTGCATCCCTCCGCCATCTTGTGTGGGGGCTGGAGGATGGAGTGGAGAAAACATGGTGGTGATTTTGGGTGGAGAGGAGTTTTCAGGTCATTTTGATATTTTTCTTCTTTGAGTCTTAAGAACGAAAAGTTGTGCCCTGGGCTGTAGGAAGAGGGGAAAGGAGCTTCTGGCTTATGTCTGGCCTCTCCACGAGGTGGATATTTCTTTGTGTGTATTGTGGTGGACAACAGTGAGCTAGTATCTAAGAAACACCTGGAGACACAAGCAACATGCTTCCTTGTATCAGATGGTGCGCACCTAGCAAAGAGATGTGTGTGTTCTCTGCAAGTGCCCAGGGCATCCTGGAAGAGTATGGAAACATGAGTGTAGGCAGAACAGCCACATCTTGAGCTGTGGGAGTCTGAGGCCCCCGGGGCTCATGGGCACCTGCATAAAGACCACCTCCACTGGCCACTCATCCCATTTTCCCATATAAAACAGACAAAAAAGACCCTGATAGATCAAGGGGGCCAAAAGGCAGGTGTTCTCAGGGCTGATCTGGAGTCGACTTGGCGTGTTTTAAAATTTTCATCTTTGACCTCTCCAAAGACTAAAATGACAAAAACAGATTTGGGTCTTGTTCTTTCATTCTTAAACTGAGTTCAGGCCTTCAAGTTTTGTTCAAGATGTTTCATTTTGCAATTCTAACCAAGCCATTATCTTTGGCTAGTCGTGGTTGGTTGGTGAGACCTATTTTTCATATTGTTTGATGTGCTAGTGAAGCCAAAGCACAAGGCAGGGAGGAGAAATGATCTCAGCTTCATCTTCAGTCTGGCCCAGTGCTGACTAGTGGGTGAGATGCTGTTCAGCTGGGTGGTTGCTGTAGCAGTGAGAAGCCATTGCTCCTTCCCATATTTCTCCCCACGGTCTTTTCTGCTCTGAGGCCCAGGAGACAGGCTGAGGTGACCACACCTGAGTTTACTGTAACAACTCAGTTCTTCCCTTGCTTTGCTTGCAAACCTGAACTTCAGTCTTTTTATATTTGTTTTTGGGCTTGTTTAGGGTTCCAGACTGACTTGAGTAGCAAATCAGTAATTGGAAAAGGACTGTGGTCTCTAGTGCACATACCCTCAGCAGTGAGCTCTTAAGGACCTGACTGGGTGGCCCATCCATGTTCATTTGTTTTCCAAACAGGATACCTAATGTTGAACTCTTTACTCTGCTGGTGCTAGCTTAGAGGAGAGGGCTCACGTGACAGTGCACTCTGGGTTTTAAATACTTAAAAGAAAATGAATAGTTTTAGAAATAATTAAACAAAATGAAACAAGTGAAATTCAACTCAGTGTTTTTTAAAAGCAAACGATCAGACAAAATCTCTATCGCCAGAAGCAAAGTCACCTGGCGGAGTGATGTTCCAGGCAGAATGTGATGGACTGTTATGGGTTTGGGGTGCATTAGAGAGGGCAGCTTCAGAATGCTCACTGCAAGCTGCTTGACTCTTCTCCTTTTCTTCCCTACAAACGATGGGGTACTTGGATCTGATCCACGGGGGACCAGACATGGGCACTTTGTATTGTCTATCCAAAGCCTCTCTCCTCCCAGCCTTTATTCAGCATTCCTCCCCACCCCCCCACCCCAGGATCTGTCTGCTATGTGACTCAGGGGCTATTTGATACCAGCCTAGGTGTTCTCATTGCATTTGCCAATTTTGGTGGATGATTTAGTCAAGGTCTGACTCTGATGCTCCTGAAATAGTCACTACCTTGGGAATAAACAGGTGGCATTAGCCCATGAGACATGCTTGTGAAGGCAGGTGGGCGAATACTTCTCTAGGGCCTCCTTGGAGTCCTTCCAAGGAAGAGTGTGAAGCTCAGAAAAACTGTCTTTCCCTTCCCATCTTCCCCTCTACCTCTGTTTCCTGGGGGAGAAAATGAGATTCCTGAAATTGACACCATAAGTGAAACATTGTGACCTCATTTGGGGGCGGTCCTGGGGCCCATTTACAGTGTGAATAAGTTTAAACCTGAGTTTTCTGGATTTCAGGATACTGTATTTTATTAGGCTTTGAAACCCCTATTTCCTGCTTTTTTAGTGCTCTGAGTTAGTTTGACAACTCTGGACTTTCTGGAGTAACTAAGACCGGGGCGTGTTTAGCGGCTGGAGTGTGTGTGTGTGTGTGTGTGTGTGTGCACGTGTGCACACACACAGGTGCGTATGTGCACGCGCATGTATGCGGGTGCAGATCATCGAAATTTCCTCCAGTCGTTAAAGAAAACAAAAGACTCTTTTGTTGCCTACCGCTTATCAGACTTTCCAACTTCTCGCTTTCAGTGCAAATGAACTACGTGGTGTAAGGGCAGAATTGAAAGGGTGCCATAAGAATGGGATTAGAAATGGGTAAAAATAAAAATAAAATGGATGGAGGCTTAACCACCTTGAATGGGTTATCTGACAGTAATACCTTTGTAAAGCTGACTGTCAAAGTGAAGGACAAACAGTGTTCAAAGAAACACCAACCGAAAACACCAAAGAAATACCAACCAGGCTTAAAAACCACCAAGGCAACTCGTTGTCTGGGGCGGGGTTGAGCAGGTGTGCATGCGTATGCGTGCAGACGGAAGACGGGAAAGAAAGACCACGGTTGAATCTGTCGCTGTCAGAGCTGTGGACGTATGCATTATGGTAGAGATGATGCCTTTCTGGGGAGGGAGGAATCCTTTTCCCTGGAAATGTTGGCTTTGTCCCATTACCCTGAATCCCTGTCACCAGGTGATGCACCCAGCTAATCCCTTTTGGTGTGAAATGGTTTTTGGTCTTGCTATTAAGAGTAACATTGTAAGAATGTAATAAGAATATTAATAGTGCTGTCTGTTGCTTAACCCATGTGCTGATATATTCATCATACATGTCAGCTCATTTGGGAGGAGAAGGCAGGAAGGAGGAGGCAGCGGCCGCAGCACGCACCACGGAGGACTTATTCGGTTCCACGTCAGAAAGTGACACGTCAACTTTCCACGGCTTTGATGAGGACGATTTGGAAGAGCCTCGCTCCTGCCGAGGACGCCGCAGTGGCCGGGGTTCGCCCACAGCAGATAAAAAGGGCAGTTGCTAAACCCACGGAACAGACTCTCTGGGCGACTAACCGTCACCCTCTGACTTTGGTCATTATTCTGGGTCTGATATATATTTTTTTTAAATGAAAGTCAACTTTAGGTTTTCCCTTCATCCTTGCTTTTTCCTCTCTCCTTCCACACGCATCCTCCCCCCCGCCCCCCATTTTGGGTATGTACAACAGAAGCACAAACTACTGAAACAAAGCAGAACAAAAGAGCAGGATAACAGTCCTTCAGAGAGATGGCATTGTGACGTACTGTTTATTTTCCGTAGAAATGGGAAGTTAGGTGGATTGTCTCTCTTTGGGGGGGGGTGGTGGGGATCTTTTTGACATGAGCAGAGTCGATTTCCTCAGTTTTCCTATTTGTTGGCAAAATGAAGAGAGGAGGAACATTGGGTTTGGAAACAACGAATAACATTAAAAATGATTATTTATGTATTCTAGCTATTATTAGAAATGGACCTTTTTTTTTTTTTTTTTTTTTTGAGAGAGAGAGAGAGAGAAGGCAAATCAAAGCAATTGAAGTGATATCCTGCTTGGGAGAGAGCCGCTGGGGGAGGGATTGATTCAAGGACACCTAGTCGGGAGGATTTCCTCACTGGGAGATGATGGTGCTTTCTGTACCCCACGGAGTGTGTGGCTCCCTACGGCAGACCCCCTCCCCATTTCTGCTCCCTGACCTTTCCGTCTTCCTCCCTGCTTGCGAGAAAATGTCAGCAGCTCCTGGGAAGTCTGGGCCTCCGCGTGTGGCCTCTCTCCAGCACCTGGGCCCTGACTCCAGCACCTCCCGGGCTCCTCCCCTCCACCAGCATAGCTGCTGTGGTGTAGTCGCTGGGCTTCTCCTCACTTTCCTCCTGGCGAAGAGCAATTTCCGAATGCAGGAATGGAATATAAACAGAAAGTCATGGACTCAGCAGTGACAAAGCAAGCCGAGGCCGCGCTCATGGAAGGAAGAATGATACCTCACAGTATATGTCCCTCTCCCCTGGCCCCTGTTGACAAACATAAATTCCCGTTGGATGATCAAGTCTCCCGTGTTTCTTCTTCTATTTTTTTTTATAGTGCCCTCCAGGCACTTTGTTTTATGTTTCCAATAGCACCTCCTGAAATAAACCAAAGCAACACTTGCTCAAGGTCCCTGGGCGATGGAGAAGACCATCCACCTTGTTGGCAGTCCCAAGAATGAACAGCTGTGCAGTCCTAGTCAAAAGGTATGTGTTGGCTGGCCTGTCTTACAGGGAGGGCAAAACCATCATAGTTGTTTTTTTTTTTTGGTTGTTGTTTTTTGTTTGTTTGTTTGTTTTTTCTTTCTTTCTTTCTTTCCTGTTCCTCCCCTGGCTTGTCTTTTGTTTTCCTGGGTTCACACCACCTTATTAGTGTGGGCCTGGCTACCGGCGTGGAGTGTCTTCCCTCCAGCCCTCTGCTTTCTGCGTGTGCATGCTTACCCACGTGGGCCTGGGCCTAGTGTGGCAACCGAGGCTTGCTTGGACTATGGGAGGGACCCTGTGCGGAGAATGGTGGGCTTCTGGCTTCTGGCTTCAACCATAAGAGAAAATGGCTGGGGCAGTGCTTGGCTCACTCTGCCTCCCTTGGCTGCATCTGGTGGGTGGAGTCCAGGGGTCTGAGGTCGGAGCTGGCTACTGTACTTGGGTGGAAGGAGAGAGTTCAGCCACACGGGGTCTGCATGTCTAGGGTGGTATTCCTTGCTCCACGGACCAACTTAATAGCCAAGGGGATGAGTCCAAATTAAAGAGGATCTCTGATTAGGAAAACACTCAACTGCACTGATCTGAAGATTCTAAACTTCCACTAAGTGTGGTCAGGGTCTCCGGCCGCCATGAGAGCACAGGTCCAGAGACATGGGCGCTGCCATTTGGCTCGGGTTGGGAGAACCAAGTAGCCACCCAGGCAACAGGCCGCTTGTAAGTGTCTGGGAAGATCTACTTTGACAATCCTGGCTTTGCAAATCTCCATGAATGAGACCTCTCATTAAAATAACAAACCCACCGAACAAAAGCAAAGACTAAGCAAAGAAACCCACAAATGGACTCTTTGTGCTTCCCTGGTAGCCTGAGACAGAAAGAACTTCTACTTTTCTCCTGCTTGAAATGTATAAGTGCTGGCCTGGGCATTTGCTGTCAGTTGTGAGAGAATGAAAGGAACAACCTCACCCACTTTGGGGATGTTCTGCCTAATCTGTATGTGGCCCTGCTCCTAGCAAATATGGAATAAACCTCCCATGTTGTATATTCCTGCATGCTCACCTGTGTGAAAAAGCCCATATGGTCAGCTGCAGTTGATTTCTGCTAAGGGGGTATGACCTGCTCTTGCTGTCGTTCTCCTTATCATCTGTTCTGTTGCTTTGACTTAGATGTTGGATTCCTAGCATTGCGACTTGCTCTCACTGATGAAGTGTGAGCTTCTATGTTAATAAAAATATGTCTAACCAATCTATACGATCTTTCAAAATCTGTGTAGTTGTTTGTAGTCCTAACATTTTCAATGACAGCTTGCCTTTGAACTTGAAATTAAAAAAAAAAAATCTACTTAATTTGAATTATAAAAAGCCACCTAATTTCAGAGTCTAGCTTGGGATTCTGAAGGAGAACCAAAATGAAGACCTGTCTAAACAAGGCAATCTCCCATGGAAAGATTTATCCGAGGGTGGCTAAATGCTTCTCTATTTTAATTTTACGAGCAGAGCTGGATCTTCAGTTTCCCCTTTTGGGGGTAGTAGATGTCCTCATCTTTCTCAGTTGGTGTAGCCAGCCGAGCATAGTAATGTATCCTAGCATGGCCTGAGCACCTTGCCTCACCTTGCTTATAGCATCTGTCAGATGTTACATCCTTTAAAAAAACAAAAAGGAACTGGAGGGGACTTCGAAGATGATCAAGTTCAAATTTTCCACTTTTCTGTTGAGAAAGATCAATCCAGAGAGGTTGAGTGATGTTTGAGGGAGTGGAATGAACGTAGCTTTGAAGACAAATGTCTTAAGGTGAAGGAAGGAAACTCAGAGGAGGCGCAGGAGAGGAAGCTGGCTGTCTTGGGTTTCCAGATGCCTGCATGGTTGATGTTATACCTCTATCCCCCTTTCTCCATATAACAACTGCCAACATTTATGTGCCAGGCATTGTTCTGAGTGCTTCCCCTAGGACAGTTCATTTAATGTACCTAAGGCCTCACAGTTAATAAGGAGCCAGCTTTTGATCCCTGGCAACCTGACTCCAGGACTTGTATTCCTTTATTATTGTTCTGTGCTGCCACTTGCCTGGTCCTGTATATGGAATATAGGAATATATTAAATACATATATATTAAAAAATTTTTATTTATAATTTTTAAAAGTTTGGATATCATTAGTTTATTATAAAAGAGAGACATGGAAATTCTTTACATGATGTAAGCTTTCAGAACTTCAGTGGAATGGGCAGCTTCCTGTGATGCCATTTCAGTAGTGATTTTTTTCAATCTACGTACTTCCCGACAATGTCACCCATCGTCTCTAAATAAAAAGTAATCCTTGTCATCTAGAACTACTTTGGCGCCTCTGTATTCTGGGAGAAGAACTTTATTTCCAACTTTCATGCTAACTGGTTGAATCTCTCCACCCTTTCCTTTAGAGCCCAATCCAACAAGCTAATACAGTTGCTTGCAATACTTTTCCTTGAGATTTTCCTGGAATCATAATGCCTCTTTTGGTTATGGTTTCGGCTGCACTTCTTTCAACTAATACTCCTTTTCCAACTAATACTCCTTTTCCAACTAATACTTGGTCAAAGAGGGGAAGATATAGATAGGTAGGTAGGTAGATAGATATCCCTCGCTTTTTCTCAGGTCCAATCAAAGAAAGGGGTATTGTAATGAATATAGCTTTAAAAGATAACCTTATTAAAAGCAAATTTAAAACTGAAGAGTAAACAACTAGATCCCCAAAAAGACAATTCCGATTAAAATTCTGTGCAGAATATTGCAGAGAGCTCATCTTCTAAACCATCATTTCTAGACATTCCCTACTGACCGACACCTATTAGGAATGAAGTCTTTTTTGTGTGTGTGTGTGTGACCTCAGGAGTTGCAAGAGCTGCGCCTGCAGTCAACACATCTATCATTTTGTTGCTGCTCTTGTTAAATAAGTATCACTACTCAAATTCAATATAAAAGAAATTAGAGTCATCATCAATGATCTGACTAGTATCCTTTGTCCTCAGCTCAGGAAAGCACCACCCAAAATGCTTTAGACATGTCACCAAATTTTCTGAGTCTTAGCCCAAAGATAGGAGAACTGAAGATACAGAACTTTCTAAATTTGTTACAAACTTCCAATCCCCTGGGGAGAACTGTTGATGTAAAAGTGATGACTGTTGTTGTCTATCTGATGTTTTTTTTCCCACCTAGAACAATGTAATCCTTTATTTCTGTTATTGAGACTGTGTAGAGATCAGGTCCTGTAATCTGTAACACTGGGAGTGAGAAATACGCATTTAATTTTTTAAAGGTACTTTAAAGTCAGTAATGCAATTTGCTACTAGTATTTTAGAGAGAAAGATTTAATAAAAATATGATGTTCACATCAATTGTACCCCTTTAAACCTTCCTGCTTACTTTGTATCTCTTTATGCACCTAATGGGCTGCAGCCTGATATTGCCTTTAGATAGCACTTGAGGGAACACAAGATCATTACTCGGGGAGAGAACTAAAAGCTGTTTGGAGGTACTCACTTCATGGTGGAATAAAATTAATTAATATTATCCCAATATGCCTCCTGTTACATCTGATGAATATGATCTTCAACTTGTACTTACAGTTTGAGCAGCCTCACCAGGCTCAGTAAGTGGTATTTGGGTCTTCTAATAATCTTTCCCCAGTCTATACGGACTTCTCCATAGATCATATTTTGAGATTTACTGAGTAAAATGAGTAAAGCTTTTGAGGTCTTTCATTCAAGACCTCATTGGATTGAGAGGAGGTATTTGATGCTATAAAACAAAATAAAACAAAACAAATTCACATTAGATTCCTGCTGAGAAATAGCAATGTTGAAGTTCTTGTGAACTTTCCCAAGGAACTAAGGTTGAGCTTCTTACATGGGCAATGTTTTGGTGGTGATATTGGGGTGGGGGTGAGGGTGGGAGGGGTGAGGTGGCAGAGAGTGAACACTTCACATGCCCAAGTGCTTCTAACACTGAAGAATTGAATTATATGATACTGTTTTGCTCAATAAAAGTGATTTCTGACCATTTTCTCAAAATAACAGTACCGGAAAAACCATTCTGCTTGATTGATTTACAAAATAGCTGAGAATGATGGAAGAACACTGTCAGAACTGAATTATTAGCTAAAAAGCATTGGCAGTTAGGTTTTCAAAGTATCTCCACACTGGCCCTCAACCAATGACTAAGGCTTAAAAATTGTTAATTTTGAAATAATTTCAGATTTACAAGAAACTCACACAAATAATACAAAGAATTCCTATGTACTCTTTACTTAGATTCTTCAAATAATCTCAATAAAATGATCACGATCAGGAAATTAATATTGATGCAATACTTCCCAGTCTATAGACCTTATTCATATTGTGCCAGGAGTCTCACTAATTATGTCCTTTTTCTGGTCCAGGATTCATCTAGGATCACATGTTGTATTTAGTTGTCATGTCCTCTTAAAGCCTTTTAATCTGGAGTAGTTAGGTCCATAGTCTGTCTTTGTCTTTCATACCTTGATGCTAGTCAATTCCTAGGAAGCCCTTCTCTTTGGGTTTGTGTACTGTTTCCTAAGGGCTACAGTCAGGTTATGAATTTGGGTAAGAGTACCATAGAAATGATGTTGCACCCTTCCTCAGGGCCTCATATCTGGGGGCACATGATTGATTTATCCCATGATTGGTGACTCAGACATTTGTCCTTTTAGCTTAGGTTCAGGCTAGTATGTTTATACACATTGTCATTCATATATGCCTTTATTTATTTGGTGACTAGAGGCTGAATAACAGCGGTATGCTTATGACTGCTCAGCTCTGTGAAGAATAGGATGAAGTTAAAGATGGGACCAATGGATTTGGTGTCCACTGGATTTTTGGCAATCTAGTTGGGCAGACCAGATATTCACAAGTAGTTAAAAATGTGTGAGAGCATCATGGGGTAGTATGTGATTATTTTTGCTGGGCATCACAGTAGTCAGGGAGAGTTGCTTGGAGGAAGCCATCCAGATCAACTAAGAGCTCTAGATGGGCTATTGCTATTTAATCTGTAGGCAAGAATGTCTGTTGTCAGAGAGGATGGAGATGGGCTAACAAAAGGCAGAGCTGGAGATCACAACCTGAACCATGTAAAATGGCAAAATCACAAGTGAAAAACATGCTAAAGTATTGTGCTGTCGTGTTTTGTTCATGCCACTAGTTTGGTGCTTAACATAACATGACTGTAGTCTTTCTCATCCAGCAGATGGTGTGTTCCTTGAGGGCAAAGATGATGTCATTCATGTCCCTTGGACAGTGCCTGACACCATTGTGCCATAATTATTTGTTGAAAAAAACTGAGAACTGAGCAATGTTTCTGAGCTAATTAGTGGAAGGATTTAGTGTCTCATTCCATACATGGTGGATGCTCAATAAATACTGTGGACCGAGAGGTTTGAGAGGACATATCTGGACACAGCATCCATTGGTCAAATCAGAGGGGGGCTGGTTCTCCAGGAGCCAGTGAGGTAGTGATGGGGGGTCAGGAGGGAGAATGAGGGTGTGAGGAGAGGGGTAAGGGGAAAGTTGAAGATGTGTGGAGGGATGGAAAGGTAGCCTCCTTGAAGGGGACTGAAAGCAGAAGACTGAGAGGCAGTGGGACATTTTCAATAGCCTGCCTTTGGCCCAACCAGAGGAAATGAAGGAGGAAATGGATGTTAGGAGCACAAGTTTGGGAACCAATCAGCTATTTTCTAGGTGGCTTAAGTGGGGCAAAAGAAGAATGTGTATGTGTGTGTGTGTGTGTGTGTATTGGGGGGGGTCAAGGAGGGAAATTTGAAGAGATTGAAAGGGCATCAGGGTATGGTTATGAGAGATTCACTAAGAGTAGTAGATGATATCTGACTGGAGGGGTCGGGGGCACTGGGAGAGGCACAGAAAGACTCCCGGAAGGGAGTGAAAATTTGGGTGCCCGATAAGGGAACACTTGGCAAGCACCTGTGGGAGGTCTGAATGCCAACTAGTTTTATCAGTAGAGTGAAGGGGCTGGAAGCAGGAGGCACAGTGAAGAGATGAGCGCTAGGGAAAAGGACCAGAGTCTGGGAAGGGGCACCAGGAAAGCAGATCTGAGAGGTGAGACTGGGAGGGGGTAGGATGGGAGGGAGGGGAAGGAAATAGGAGCAGATGGAGGGGGAGGGCTTGGTGGTGGGTAGAGGTGAGGCTCTTCTCAGCCTCCCTTTGAAAACATTAAGTAGACAGAGTCTCAGTTTTGGAAGCATCTATACCAGTCTTGTACCCCTGAACAGTGAGTAATGCCTTGGGTATTAGAAAGAAAGATGGACGATGGGGGGGTTCAACTGAGCCACTCATTTGGTTTTGAACTTTGGTCCCTGCTGCCTTGGCCATTTTCAAGTTGGGCCCCTCCTTTCTTTCCTCCCTCCCTCACCACCCAGCCCAACATGACCTGGGCACTGTTTAGGGGTACCCAGCTCTGCGCTCTGCTTCTGGGGTGAAATGTGATAGTACTTGGTTGTATTGCTTTCTCCTTTGTGCGGAATACTCCATTCCTTCTTTTTTTTTTTTTTTTTAAAGATTTTATTTATTTATTCATGAGAGACAGAGAGAGAGAGATGCAGAGGGAGAAGCAGGCTCCCAAGGAGCAGAGAGCCCGATGCGGGACTCGATCCCAGGACCCTGGGATCATGACCTGAGCCGAAGGCAGACGCTTAACCATCTGAGCCACCCAGGCGCCCCGGAATACTCCATTCCAAAGACTGAAATAACTTAGCAGATTTCATTTCAGCTAGAAGTAAAATCCACTCCTGGTTGGTACTTATCCTGGCTAAAAGACCTGTGAGGATTGAACTGCCACCAGGTTCCAAGGCTGACAGTTGGGATCACTGGGCTAGTTCAGGACTCGAATGAATCTTTGGGCTTGGTTCTCTCCCTCAGTAATTCTGACAGCCTGAAATCACTTGGGGTTGGGGGGCGAGGGTGTGTGCATGAAGCCTCAGGCCGCAATGGGGCATCCGTTGGGGTTTTTGTAATTGCCACTGGTCCTACAACCTAGAACTACGCATTTCCACTTAGGTGACAGGCAGACAGATTGCATCGTAATGGTCCTTCTGGGGTATTTTAACAGCGGAAAGATGCAGCTTCCAAGTAGAGGAGAAAGAACAATAGATTTTGCCAGCACCCAGTGTTGCCTACTCCACCACCTAGGGACTGAAACTGCAGCCGTGTCCTCGCTGTTTCTTGTGTCACCTGGTTGCCCAGGCGCAGCTGACCTTCCCGATCGCTGGCTGATCTCGTGCTGCTGGTGCTCACGGCACAGGAGACACTGGCCTGGCTCTCCTTGCACATGGCCGTGGTCTCATTAGCATGGCCATAGGTAGTACGTTCTCTTCCTTCCTTCCTTTGTTTTTCTTTTCAATTCATTTCATTTCCACCACCCCCTTAATTTTAATCTTTCCTTTTTTAGGTAGTTGTCCTGTACTGTTGTTTTTGTTTTATCTTTCGTTGCCTTTCCCTCTGCAGTCAACTCTATGACCTGGGGACTCCGGCATCCTCCAAGCAAGCCATTTCCGAAGAAGGTGACAAGAAGCCACGTTGATTTGCGCCTCCTCCTCCTTCTCCTCTTCCTCTTCCCTTGCCTGGCCCCCTCCTGCACGTGTGTTTCAGCCAACACAGGAGCCTGGATTGTGGAAAAGCCTCTAGCACGACTCAGCTCAGCTCAGAGAAGTCTCGGGAATGGCCTAAGTTTGTGCAATAAGAAGATTTTTTTTTTTTCCTTTTTTAAAATTCTTCATTACATTTTCTTTAAGTGTCTGTGAGAAAGTACCCAGGTCAGACTGGAATTGCTCTACAATAGAAATAACTAAACACGAACAAACTGACGGAAAAAAAGAGTTAACTATTTTATTTATTTCAATATTTAAAAGAAAAAAGTGCTGACGTGGCACAGTATTTTTGTTTAAAGTACCTTCTACTTCGAAAGTTAAAAGCAATTTTGTGAAGACACGAAATCAAAAGAGTACTTAATGTAAAATAAAGACTGCATATTAACTCTAAGGAAAAATACCCCACATTTTTAATAAGAAAATAAAGATCAACTCTGCTCTCTCAGGCTTTTAAAAAAGCCATTCATGTATGTGCTTTAGGTATTTTTATTTCTGCGAGTTGGATGTGGTAAGTGAGGAGTGATTGGTTTTTTTTTTTTCTTCTTCAAAATTCTATTGAAAGTGTTGGTGATGTTATATGGTTATGTGTTAAGATGTGACCGAAATAAATGAGCCACAAAGGCTATCAGCAGTCTCTCCATCCCTGCCCCCCGCCAAAAAAACTCCTTTCCCCACCCCCTCCCTGTAGGCAATCCCCATTTATCTGGATGTCAAGAAGCAGCTCGCCTTCTGGTCGTCATGCTGATGAGGCCTAGTTCAGAAAGGAATTCCGTCTAGTGATTAACCATATCTCTGCGAGGGCAACATTTTCAAATACAGCTTTGTTTAAAATAATGCAGTGAAGAAAGAGCAAAAAAAAAAAAAAAAAGGATGACAAAATATGCATCAGCTGAGATGATGTTCATTTGGTCACCTAACAACTTCCAGAGGAGACTTGCAGAGGGATCCTTCTGCTGAGCTGGCTTTAGGGGGCCTAAAGTTCTAGAGTTATCTCCAAGGACAAGGAAGCCCAACCTGAGTGACAGAAGCCTCAAATTCAGTTGCTCATGGGGGTAAAGGAGAAAGGCTCGTTTTCTAACATGTTCCCTTGTGGCCATGTGGGTGGCAGTGAACATGATGGCCTAAGAAATGTTAATTCAGCTCTGTGTCTGTGGCCTAGGGATGGAGCTGGGCTGACTGGCCGGGCTACTCCGTTCTATTCCACATCTTCTGCATTTCCATGCTCTTGACCTTCCCTCACTTGCAAGCAGAGTCATCATCATGAACATGCAGCCTAACGCCAGATATTCCCGTCAGCGAGTCCTTGAGTGTCAGTGTTACTGAAATGGGTCTGAGCTTGAGAATCTCTCTTGCCTTTGAAAGGGGAGATTGGGTGGCACAGAATTCCTGCTAGCCCCTTCAGCTTTCTCATTCAAGGCCAGTCCCGGGAGGAGCTCACCGAGGGTGTCTTTGTATCCTGTAGCCCTTTTCGGTGACATTTTCTGATAGAAAAGGTCCCTTTTCAAAATGCTAATAATTATAATAATAACCCACTCTCCAACCAACTCCCGCAAGATATAATGTGTAGAATTGTGATAAAGCTTTGCATAATGTAGGGTTTGTATCAAATTTGTGTAAGTTTCTGTTAAATAAAAGCCTGTTTCCAATGCTCCTATAGCATCTCTGTAAATTTTGCTTTACCGACCTCATCCTACTTGAGTTTGACTTTCATACCATCTTGAAAGGATTCTGCCCACTTGCATGCCCAAGCTGTGTTGAACCTCATTGTTTCATTGAGAAGCGCGGTGCAGAACAGCGGTTGCCGCTGGCTCGGCTGGCGGGTGGTTGGCTTGGGAAGTGATTGGTGCCCAGAGTCGGTGCCAGTGCTTGCTCTCTGAGTCCAGAGTTGCTGCCATCCACCCATCATCACCACAGCCGTTGTCCCCCTCTCCGTGGAGAGCCTCTTTATGTGTCCAGACTTGATACACCTGTCGAATGTTGCCGTTATATCCGTGCCAAGAATAGTTTGGCATAAGAGCGCAAGATTTAGTGTGTGCTTGGAAAAACCTGGGAGGTTAATGTTTCCATTGCCTGAGAGGTGCTCTTGGTAGAGTGTCCCCAGGCTGCCAGTTGGTACAGCTGTCAACCCTATGATCGGTTTCTTCTTGTGCGTGGAAGTGAACACTCTTCTAGGATGGGCGCTGAGGGCAGGTGGAACCAGACCAGCCTTTCAGGCCACGTCTTGCCCTCTGAGCATTGTCACATTGTGACATTTATTATGGGCTTATAAGTTTACCTAGCAGTAAAAAGCTCCCCCCACCCGTATACCCTCCTTAGGCTTTTGTTTTCTTTTTATTGTCATAAAATACGCATTACATAAAATTTACCATATTAATGTTCAGTGGCATTAAGTACATTCACACTGTTGTACAACTATCACCTCCATCCACCTCCAGAACTTTTTCTTCTTCTCCAGTTGAAACTCTGTGCCTATTAAACAGAACCCCTCATTCTCTCCTCTCCTTAGCCCCTGGCTAGCACTATTCCACTTTCTGTCTCTGTGAATTAGGCTACTCTAGGTATCTCATATAAGTGGAATCCTACAGTATTTGTCCTTTTGTGACTGCCTTATTTCTCTTAGCATAATGTCTTCAAGGTTTGCCTCTCGTAGCAGGTGTCAGAATTTCCTTCCTTAAGGCTGAGTGATAGTCCATTGTATGCATGTACCACATTTTATTTATCCATTCATCTGTTGATAGATCCTTGGTGTAAATAGAAGGTTTTGCACATTTATTACATATCACCCACTTCCTATAGTGACTTAAATTTGAGACACTAGACCCCATTCAGAGGTCATCAATGGGATTAAATATCTTCTTAGGAGGGAAGTGATTGCACCTGAAGTCTTCCTTCTAATTTACGCCCTAGAAAAGGGTACTTTGATTCTAATGGGCAAACATTCTGTATGTAAAGTGTATCTTACCTCATGACTAAGGCTTTCTTTGTAGGTATTGTCTTTGGGCTGCTTTTAGGGATAAGAGGTCTAGCATGCAGCTGTAGTGTCAGTATAAATAACTAAGGATTAGAGGGGACCCAGCAGAATCAGTTGTCTTTAATGATGGCCCATGAGGGTAGGGAGGGCCTTTTTCAAATGATAGTGAGTTGCTGGCAAAGCGTGCATGTGCTCTATGTCTGTAGATGGTCACTAATCAAGAGGGAGGGGAAAAGTATACACGTGAGCCAAAGAATGACAAAGAGAAAAATCACTCCAAATATATTTGGAAATATATTAGCTCACGTCAAATGTTAGTTCTGGGGTAAAATTCAGATGCCTACAGAGCAGGTATCTTCAGTGAGTGAAGCAGGACAGGCATGAGAAAATTAACAGTGCCAGGGAGAGGGGGCAGCCCTTGATACTCAGCCTTAGGACATGGGTAGACCCTAGGCAGTGGTAGGGAGTGTATGGAGCCAGACAGCACCCATGCTTTGAATGGGATAGCTGCTACCAGCTCAAGGGATCCTACCTGCAGGCATGGGGACTTAGGGTTCTCAGGTCCCAGGTTTCTCAAGAGGGACCAAAAATTCAGAAATTTTGGTGAGATCTCCCCAAAATGTTGGTAGTAAATTGAAAACACTGAAAATCAGTTTTGTGTGGACTAAACCAAATGTGAGTGTGTACCAGACACCCTTTGATGACTTTGGGACAGCCTTCCCCAAGGGCTCCAGTCTAGGTAAGGTTGAAGTTGAGGGTGGAATGCCTTGACCAAACTCCTTCACTTTACCTACGGATGTGTCTAATGGTAACCTGACTTAGAATTGTTATGTGCTGGGAATGGGCCCCTGGGTTGGTCTCTGGATGGAGCTAGGTCATTATTAAGCACATTAGGGATTCAGAATGAAATTCTAGTAGAAGATATTACCCTATCCAGTCCCCCTCTCTCTGCATATAAATGAAAGAGTTTCTCTTTGAAACCCTGGGTATGGCTATACAGTTTAAAGATATATATATATATATATATATATATATATATATTTATTTATTTCAGAGAGAGAGAGCATGCAAGCATGGGGGGGGGCAGAGGGAGAAGTAGAACCCCACTGAGCAGGGAGCCCGATGTGGGGCTCGATCCCAGGGTCCTGGGATCATGACCTGAGCTGAAGGCAGATACTTAACTGACTGAGCCACCCAGGTGCCCCAAAGATATGCTTTTTATTCTTTATCTTTATTTCACTTTATTCTTATTGCTGACCAGTCATCTGTTATATTACATTCCTTTTACCCTTCTTTTCTAAGATTTCCAAATTACTCCATGTGACCAGAACTCAATTCAAGTTTTATGTATCCCCCAAAGAGCAAATTTAGAACTTGTTTTGATTAAGAAATATATATATATATATTTTAAAGTACATTTAAAAAGTATATATATAAAAGTATATATATTTTTACATATATATTAAAAAAGTATATGTGTGTGTGTATGTGTGTGTGTATATATATATATATATATATATATTTATTTATTTATTTTTTGGAGAGAGAGAGTGGGGAGGGACAGAGGGAGAGGGAGAGAGAGAATCTTAAGCAGGCTACATGCCCAGTGCATAGCTTGACACGGGACTTGATCTTATGACCCTGAGATCATGACCTTGAGGCAAAATCAAGAGTCGGACACTTAACGGACTGAGCCACTCAGGCGCCCCTAAAGAAATATATATTTTACAAAGTGTTCTCTGAAATGAGATGCATAGAAGATATAAAATACTGAAAAGAAATTTAAATAAAAATTCAGGAGGGATATACATATTTTTATGATATATTTTTATATAAATATATATATTTTAAAGATTTTATTTATTTATTTGAGAGAGAGAGAGAGCATGGGGAGGGGCAGAGGGGGAGGGAGAGGGACAAGCAGACTCTGCACAGGATGCAGAGCCCAACGTGGGGCTTGACCCCAGGGGTGACCCTGAGATCATGAGCTGAGCCGAAACCAAGAGTTGGATGCCCAACCAACTGAGCCGCCCAGGTGCCCCTATGTAAATTCATATTTTATATAAAAATATATATGTCACTCCAGAATTTTTGTTACTTAAATTTGTCTTAAGTATTTCACATCTTATATGCATCTTATTTCAGAAGACACTACAACGGAGAACAGATTTCATGCAAAGTAGTATATGCAAAAACTAGTCACTTGGGTCAGGGTTGTTTTCTTGCTTTATTTTCTTTGGTCCAGAAGAGAAGGAGAAGGCTATTCTGAATAAGCAGTTTGTTTTCCTCATGCTTTATAACAGGGGCTCTGTAGACTTTTCCGTAAAGGGCCAGATAGTAAATATTTCAGGCTTTGCAGGCCAGATGTCTGTTGCTACTCCTCAGCGCTGGGGCTGTAGCATGAAAGCCACCACAGACAATATATAAATGAATGGGCACAGCCGTGTTCCTATAAAACTTTATCTACAGAAATAGGCAGCTAGGGGCGCCTGGGTGGCTCAGTTGGTTAAGCGGCTGCCTTCGGCTCAGGTCATGATCCCAGGGTCCTGGGATCGAGCCCCGCATCAGGCTCCCTGCTCGGCGGGAAGCCTGCTTCTCCCTCTCCCACTCCCCCTACTTGTGTTCCCTCTCTCCTGTCTCTCTCTCTCTCTCTGTCAGATAAATAAATAAAATCCTAAAAAAAAAAAAAAAAGAAATAGGCAGCTAGCTGGTCAGATTTGGCCCATGGGCCATAGTTTGCTGATCCTGACTCAGAAATAGAGAGTATTATACTATTAAATTGGCAGGTGGTGGTGGTTGATATTTAAGGCCTTTTCAAAGCATCAGGACTAAGAGAAGAATTTCACATCACCGGGTCAAGGGCAAGAGGTGCATTTCATGATCAGTAATGTAAGCTGTGCGAGGCCTATACCCAAAAATGTTTTTGAGCCAAAAATTCCATCACAAGATGTTAGAAAGCCATTATTAGATTTTCTAGTTTTGGTGCCGAGTCCAAACTACAATAGTACAGGGCTTACCAAAAGTACCTATAAATAATCCAGCCAGTCGACATGCTAGCCATACATAATGGTGACTCTTGGAGGCATAATGACTAACATCATTCATCTCTACCAACTTAAGCATGAAAAAAGGCCAAATGTAAAAGAGCTGAATTCAGGCAAATGGCTCCTAGAAGCTAAGTGAACATAGACCGTGGTTTGTGTATGAGGTAAATGATAAAGCAAATTTAGTAGAGCCCAGCTTGGGAGGTGTGGGGTTGTTGCAGTTAAAGAAATGGCCTCTTTCTGGTTCTCCAATGGCTGTGGCTTCCTGAAATTGTTAGTGATGAGGTGCTGAGGATGTTGCCGAGGTGCATTTCTTCCTGAGCACTCTGATGCTTGTGGTCATATTCAGAAACAGAACACTTCTCCCACTCAGTACCTCACATTCCAAAAGAACCAACGAGTAATTGTCTTCCCTAGATGGTAAGGAAGATTCCTGATACCAGATCTACTACAGAATTCAAACCTTCTTCCAAGTTAGTGTGGGATGAGCCTGACGGGCGGCCTATGAGCTAGTCATGCCAGGTGGCAGCTGCCTTGCCAAATCTATCAAAGAGATGCTCTTTAGCCATTGTGAGAGGATACTTCATTGTTTGGAGAGAATGAGCAACTTTTCAGATTTCAGGGTGTGTGTTAGGGGTGCTTATTGCTAAGTCCCCTGAGTTACTTCCAAGTTTTCTTAATAGGGTTCAGGTTTGGGATCAGTATGTTGTATGTCTGCTCCATTTGCGCCAAGCTCCACCCCGTGATCATACCTGGGGTCATCCAGATGTTCGCTTTTAGGCACTGACTAGAAGGAGGAAGATTCTAGTTAGAAAACAGTATGTCTTGTATTTTACATAAATATGGTGTCAGTAGCACAGTCCCATGGTTACCTGATCTTTCCTTCCACCAGAATAGGAACTACTTCGGTGTGAGGTGATCACAGTGGGTATCAGTGGTTTAGTACCCACTTGACTGATGTGATCATGGGGACTGTGTGGTTAGGGATCACCTGGCAGGACACCGTCATCACTGAGATGGACCTGGAAGTTCTAGCGGAACTAGCTGAAGGGGCAGCGTGCTATTTATTGTTGAGTTAGCCTGATGCCAGGCTGTGTTATGTGGGGCATAATGTGCAAGGGCTGGCAAGTATTTCTCCACTTCTACTCAATATTTGACACCACTGTGTTTGAATTAGCTGAAAATAACTGGGAAAACAAAAAAGTACAGAGAAGAATATTAGAAATAATTAAAGGGATGAACAATAAAGCCCTTTAAGAAAAGGGGAAAGGATTTGGGGTTAACTTGGGGGAGAGGATTGTGGTCACTTAATAACTATTCTTATGTGCATCATTGAGAAAAAAGACGCTGATCTTTTTGGTCTCTAGAGAGGACAAGAGAAGTAGGGGCTTAGAACACACTGACAAACAGTTCCTTTGACATCAAGAATTTTTGACTATTGAGGCTGATATGACCTCACTGATAGCCAAACACTTCTGCATAGGAGTGAGGGGTGTGGGCTAGATGACCTCTCAGGTTCTTGTCAAGTTTGGCAATGCTTTGAATTGTAGCTGGGGAACCTGCAAGAGTTAGTGTCCGACTCACCACCCAGGAGTGGGGAGGCCCGGGGAGAATTGGTCTTATGAATGTGTATTGTGATCATTAACCAAAATTACATTTCTAGGCTGGTTCCTATTCATACCGAAGCAATGTCCCAAGGCTTATGGGGACTTCCATTGTTTGGGTAATGTGAGACACCAGCTGGAAAGTGAATACAGTGGCAAGAGACATTTTCCTCCAGAGAAATGTTAAATATGTAAAAAACAAAGAGCGAGAAGCAACTGGAAAGGACAGTAAGGCCAAAAGGCCACAAGGGAAAATAGTTCTTCTGACAACTCCTTCTGAGTTCTGAGTCCCAAACCAGTTCTCATCTCATTGGGCTCCACCGTGTCCAGCATCATCCTCGGGCCACGGAGTTCATCCTTGCTCATAGGACCCGGATATGATTCTCAGCTTGATTTTGGTTGAACAACTTCACTAATATTCATGGTTGTCTACTCCCCTCTCCCCAACTTAGTAGGTAGGGGAAGAAAGATCTTATTAAAAGATAAAGTTAATTTTATATTTATATGTATAAAACAAAAATTCTGCTTGGGAAATCTGTGGTCAGGGTTCTTTCTACATTAACTTAGAAAAGAACTCCTATCGTTTTGCTCTGTGTTTGATTTGAAGAAGTAGGAGGGATTGTACTGTATTTTTTGGTGTGTGAAGTCAACCTTCTGAGGACCCGAAATATAAAAGAGGTTGGGGTCGGGGAGAGCTTGTGTAAGAAGGGGTGAAGGAGGGGCGTGATGAGTTGCTGGCATGAACACTTATGCTGAAATTTCTCCCTGGCTGAGTTATGGGCTCAAAGAGACTGGCAGTTTCTAATCCTGAAAAGTTCTTTAGTTAAAATAGATTGTTTTTCCTCTGTAGACATCAACCTTTTGTCCGTAATTGAAAAATAGATCAATACGTTTTGACTGCATACTGTTACTTTGTATAATGACCCTCCAGTTATTGGTTTGCTTTATGCTCCTGATCAATTAATCAAACATTTATTGAATGTCTTCTATGTTGCAATACTGTGCTCAGTTTTACAGGGCATAAAAGAGTCGAAACAAATTTCCGGGGGTACTTTCTATGTGCTAGTCACCAATAGGCTTCTTATAGATGTTAGCTTGTTAAAGCTGTCTATCAGTCTTTTCAGGTTCAGATTACTATTCCTATTTCACAGATATGGAAGTTGAGACTCAGGGAGATTGAGTTGACAATGGTAGTAGTCACGGCTGTAAATGTCTGATTTTTCCAATCGAGGATTTTCTGGCTCTGACTCTCTCCACTGTGTGAGTCGTCTTTTCTGTTCACAAAGAGAGGAGACAGGTGGTTAGCATATTATTCAAGACAAGACCATTTATAATTAAGTGCCAAGTTGGTACAAAATGTGAGTGCCACGCGGGCTGAGCAAAGGGAGTTTCCAGCGCAAGCGGAAGTAGCGAGGGAGGTCTTCGCGGGACGATGAGTGCAGTTGGGGTGAGCAAAGAGAAGACAGGCCACTGAAAGTGGAAAGTACCTGAGCCAAAGCGCAGAGGTGTGAGCAGCATGGGGGTGTTGCAGCCAGCGTGAGATGAGCCTGAATGGAGTGGAGGAAGGTCCTGGGCTGTGGAGAGAAGTCAGAGGAATGTACATAGCATCCTGGCATGGTGGGGCCTGATCCATAATGCGGGAAACAGGAAGGGAGGAAGTCAGTGTGTCCTGGGTTCTTGAGCAGGATGAATGTGATGTTTGGGACGGCTGAATGAGGACAGCCAAACTACACGTCAAGAAGTTTGGGTTCATATACTCTTCCCTACCAGACTGCCTCTGACCCTGTCGTGACTGGGGGATCCTAGCCCTTGGGGGGGAAAGAAGTGGTTAGGACTCCTTCTAAATGACTCGTGACAGAACCCCAGTGTATCCTGTCTTCTGTATGATGCTTGGCCAATTGATGAAATGTTCATCTTGCTGGGTATCAAATAATTCTGTGGGCTTTTTCTACCAAGTGTTATCCTGAAACCAT
Source organism: Phoca vitulina (assembly GCF_004348235.1). Classification (NCBI taxonomy): domain Eukaryota; kingdom Metazoa; phylum Chordata; class Mammalia; order Carnivora; family Phocidae; genus Phoca; species Phoca vitulina. Next base: position 43,383,771 of record NW_022589710.1, on the reverse strand, counting down.
CTTCTAGTATCTCCTGGTTTGTAACACATTTGAAGAGGAGTATGGGATATCCTGAGAGGCTGGTTGGCCCCAGAGAGCTTTGTATCTAAGAGATTGAAATTTGGGATCAAATCGATCTTGTCCTTTTTGTCAAGCTGGAGAGAGTTTCTTTGAAAAAGTGACCTTCAGACCTACTGGTCACTGAATGTAGTTGAGGAAAATCAAGGAAAGGAGGCTCAGATTCTGGCCCTTGCCTTGGTTTGGGTGTGCAAGCTCCTGGGACCATTGCCTGTTTGCCCTTAGCCGCTTCCCATGTGGAGGAATCAAGAAGTCCCGAGATTACGGTTCCTGAGTCCTCACTTCCATTTCTACCTCCCGTGCTCATGTCTCCCCACTTCATCTCGTCGGTGGGTTCTTTGCTGGCCCCCAGGGCTGAAAGAGGTGTCGCCATGTGGGGGGAACATGCATCATGAGTCCAAAGAGTAGGGCCATCTTCTCTACTTGGCCAAGAACGGTTGGCACTTCCACCATGCTCTCAAGGTTAGTTCCCTGGCAGCCTGGTCGGGTTACTGTCCCACTTAGCAGATGCATGGGCCAAAACTCAGCAGGGTTATGTGACATGGTCAGAGCCAGGGGGAAGGGCGGGGCCCGGGCTAGACTCTAGATCTCTAGTGCATTTGCCTTTGCTTATTATTTGCCTGTAACGTTCAGTGGCACTTATGTTGGTGTGGGCATGCCCTGAAGTGGCAGAGCCGTGGACTGAAAAGGTCACCTCCCAGCACAGAATTGAAACCCGCAATGGAGGAATATCCATCTTCCCTCTGAGAAAAGCAAAAAAATCGGAAGCCAGCTTCTGGATCCCCTCCGCTTCCCCCCTGCCATCTCCGCAGTCCGCCCCCGCTGACGTTTATGCAGCACCTGGACCTCCTACGGCACCGTCTCACCAAACCCTGTCAAATTCTCTCTTTCCTTCATCTGCCTTTGACTGCATCGATGCTGCAGATCGGGTTCGGCCAGCGCGCTGGGGCCAAGTGTTAACTGCATCCAGTGCAGTGTTCTGTGTCTGTTTCATGCCTCCACCTACATCACCTACATACTGGCTTGAAATTTCACTGTGTGCCCTGCAGAAAACACCCCAGGCCTGTCTCTAATGGCGCATTAGATCTATCACAGGCAGCTCTCAGAGTTGATTTTGCCCTACAGAGGATGCGAAGGTTGGCTTTAAAAAAGAAGTCCCTGCCTGGTGATTGGCGCAGAGAGAGATCTTCCGAGACAGCAACTTGCCCTTCCTGCTCCCTCTCCATTAATTCCAGGAAACTCTGCAGCTTGCCCTCCCCTGCCCCCATCCTCTGGTCTCTGTGCTGTGCTAATCACAGCTCATTTCTGCTGCACGCCTCATTTGGGGGAAGAGCACTCCAGGGCTCCCAAAATGTGAAGAGGGAAATTAAGGACTGTTGGCCAAATGAGTCAGCCCGCCACCACTGGGACAGCCCTCCTCCTCCCCGGGAAGGCCCCTGTGCCTTGTTCCAGGGTTTACTGGGAGAGGGTTTCCCCTGGGGCTTTTCCTCTGGACCAGATGGGGTTTTGTATTGTGTCAGGCTCCCTGAGCAGCCACACGCCATCACACGTTCTCTAGTCTCGTCATCTCCTCTAACAACCCTGGGATGTTGGGCCTATTTTACAGCTGAGGGAAAGAGGAGAAATGGCAGGTACTGATCTGCTTTGACTTCAAAAGCTGGTGCTCTTTCCTTCCTTTCTAACCATCGGCCAGGGAGGGGGACCCTTCGGCATTCTCCCCGCTCAGTTCTTAAACCAAGAGCTCTGGGCTTCTGTTCATTCTTGTTTCCTCTCCCCCAACCTCCTCTGTGAAACTTTACTTTTTTTTTAGTAACAAGAGTCATGCTGGCTCCTGGGAGAATCCATCCTGGCTGGGAGTCCTGTTACCCACTGGCCGGTCAGCGTTGTGGGTTTAGCCAGTATGCTAATGAATCTATGTTTCCCAGCAAGGGCTGACTGGGTCATTGCAAAGAGCCAGCTGCCCTGGCCACGCTCCCCAGTGCCAGGCAGCTCTGTGGGACCACTTTAGGTGTCTATGCATCTGTCGGGAGGGGAGCAAAGAGCTTCCTCTCAATCCCAGATGCGGTACTTTTCCTCTCCTGGGACTTCTTTGCTTCTCATTACCTCACTTTAAGGCTCCAGGCATCATTTGGTTGATCTGCTTCAAAAGAAATTCATTCTCCATCTGTGTAAATAAGGAATCCAACCTGGTATATTAGTCAGATGAACTCCAAAGTTCCACGATACCTTTTTGGTGAGAATGTGACATTAACCAAACAAACAAACCTACCTTTTTCTTCCATCGCCCTGTTTGCTTGCCTTATTCCCATTGTCCAGAGGAATGTTTCTTAGAAGGGTCTTTTTTCTGTGAAAGCCTTTAGAGTTATCCCCTTCTGGACACTTCTCTTACCCAGGAGGCCATGGAAAAGGGAGCTGGGTGCAGAATGGACAGTACCCAGGAATAGTTTGGCCCCAGGGTTTTGATGTGCATTCATCCTTCCGGAAGGCAGGGTCAGGGAGGAGTTAGCTGGTGAGGCCCCAGGGGCTCTCTTTTGCTGTGGTGGCTGAACCGAAGCAGAGGCGGCCCCAGGAGCAGGATGCCACGATTCCAGACCACCTGAGTTACACTCCCAGGAGCCAGTCCACACTGTAGAAAGACCTAGGAGACCGGGGTTAACCTTCCAGCCTCGCCGCTACCTTGCCCTGTGGCTCTGGGCTGGTCACTTCACCTTTTGGGGGCTCAGTGTCCTCAGGTGTCGAGAGAAGGGGTTGGACTGGGTGGTCCCAGCCTCACTGTGGTGCCGACAGTCAGAGGCTCTGAGGAGACTGAGTGAGGAACCCATGAGGGAGCGAACTGGTCTGACAAACTGCTTTGCATTTTAACTGCGGCTTTTTGGAAGTCAAGTTTTTCAGCCACAGGGGTCAGTTCGCTGGTGGAAGTTCCAGGCACCGTTCCAGGGGTTTGGGAAAGAGAGATGGCAGTTTGTATCTTACCCTGCCCCCCATTCCTGGTTACGCTGTGGGAGCGGAGGCCTGCTCTGTCCTCTCTGTCCACCCATCCCTGTGAATCCCCGCCCGCCCAGATCCATCCATCTCTTCCCCTGGAGAGGTAGTTGGAGAACTGACTGGGTTGGGTTAGACCGGGCATCTTCCATGTGGCTCCCCGGGCCCCTGTGGGGTGCGCACCTGCGGAGAAACATTGATGTCGTCCAGCTCTGGCCTTCCAGAGGTCAGGCTCCATTGTCCCACAGACTGGGCCCATTTCACATGAAACCACATTAGCCCCGACTGCCACTCTGTCCGAGGCTGTTGGGAGCAGAGAGGAGGCCTCAGAGCAGACCCAACAGAGGAGGAAACAGAGTCAATGCCAAGATTTCAGAGCTCCCTCAGGGCCATGTAGGCCTGAGGCTCTGGACTCCCCCTTGAGTGCTCTCTTCCTTGGGCCTCCTCCTCCAGCTATCCCCTCTATCCAGTCTCTGTTCCTCCCCTTTTGGTTTTAGGGAACTAATTAGCTTCTTTGCCTCGAAGCTCTTCCAGTTCCTCACCTTTAACTCTGCGAGGGTCAGGTTTGGAGGTGGCCTTGACCTGATTTTGCCCTGGGGTAATTCAGGAGCACCTTTAATTCAGGATCCTGGATTAGCTGTGGGGGCTGGGATGACAAGTTCCCCCAAATCCTTACACCACCCTGCAGACTCCTCAGACTCGCCTCACACTCCCCAGCCTGGAGGGTGAACAGGGGAGAGGGGTTGTGGAGAGGAAAGCAGGACCTTAGCGCAGGAGGGCAGCCCTCTGACTGGGGAAGCCACCGGATACTCAGAAGGCCCAGTGCTCCCTGGAGGGTGGCCCATTGGCACCTCAGCCTCCTTGTGTCAGGAGAAGGGTCTCTCCATGGTCTGTCTCCTGTGGCTCAGTGGTATGGTAGTTGCCTGCATGGATGTTGGGATAAGATGTGGCTGTGCATCGTGCTGCTGCCAACCCTTTGCCAGGATGTCTTGAGTAGATTCTTCCCTACTCTGAGCTTCAGCTTCTATAAAATGGGGACAGTAACACCTGGTTCACAGGTTGTTTCAAGCGTTAAATGAGGACGTGTGTTCAAAGTGTCTAGCACTCAGGAAGCACCTCGATAAATGGGAACTGTTCGTAGTAATAGTGCTGAATACTCTTCTAGGGAGGACTCAGAGAATTGAGTTTCTACATCTTTTTAAGAATTCAGCCAGAATTCTGGTTGTGTCTCCTGAATACGTAAGAACCCAAATCTCTTTTCTGGGTTCTTACTTTCATTCTCTTACCCATTCCTTCCAGCTTCCTTCTTTGTCTCCCGTCTCCCTCCCCACCCCATGTCCTTCCCCCAGATTTACTAATTCTTCCTCTTCTCACTTCATCTCTCCTCTCTGTTCTCACGATTTCTGGAACCTGTGATCACCTCTTTACTTATTCATGATCCCAGATGCATCCTGGGAGTTCTGAAAGCTGGTGCTATCAGCTTTTCTGCTTGCTATGAGTTCTACCTCCCAGCTCCATGAAGATAATATAGCCCCCAGCTGCAGGCTCCCCTCCTGGCTTCAGGGTCCCCTGAGATGGGGATTTTCCCACAGTGATCCTTCGCCATCTTGGATCTTTCTTACTTTTAGTCCTTGGGTTCCCAACCACCATGGCAAGTGGTTATATGAGTCTGGAACTCAGGGCACAGGTCCGTGCTGGAGAGATCAATTTGGGAGTTAGAAGTATGTGGATGATACTGGGGGAAGTGAGTTTAACTAGATAAAAAGAAGGGTCTAGAGTTAGAGAGAAGAGGGGATTCCAGCAAAGGAGATTGATAGGGGGCAGCTGGGGAGGTGGAAGGAGGACAAGAGAGTGCGGACAAGAGAGTGCAGAAAGGGGATGGAGGGCGCTGGCCCTTTCGAGGAGTCGGGCTGAAAAGAGGAGCAGAAATTGGGTCCTTGATGGAGGGGATGCTCAGTCAGGAAGGTCTCTTTGAAAGATGGGAGCTCTTACAATGTGTTTGTATGCCAGCAGAAGAGAAATTGATGCCAAAGGAAAGAACAGCAGGAAGAGAATTCTCAGGGAGGTGTGAGAGGTTGGGATCCAGGCACAATTGGGGGATTAGCCTTGGGTTGGAGCTGGGAGAGTTTGTTTCTGGTAATAGGAGGGGCACAGGTGCAGGGGGCTGGGGGGATGTGCACGGAGAAGAAGAGATCGTTTTATTCTGATCACGAATATATTTTTTCAACAAAATAAGGAGAGTGTGAGGAAGTGATGCAAGCTATGGGAGACTGGAGAAAATGGAGAGGTGTGGGAGAGTGGTTTGCCCAGGGAGAAATGGGGGGTACCGCCAAGATTCGTGGTTGCCATTTCAACGGAGGCTGGTCAGCACCGTGGCTGGGGTACAGGCACAGAGCAGGCAAGGGTTGGGCTGAACTGGGGTTGGGGGAAGCAGGAAAGAGAGAGGGGGTCTGTAGATATATGCAGAGGTGTGACTTCGAGGATGGGCGTGGAGTCTCTGGATACGGGCGTGCGAGAAGCAGTGCAGGGAGGGTGGTGCGTGGTAAGGAGTAGCGGTCGGAGCTTCTGCTGAGGGGAAGGAGTACCAGCTCACTCAGTGAGTAAGGGCCACCCGGCTCTGACGAGTTGTCCCCTTCTGATGTGGGCTCCCGTGTTCTCCTCTTAAGATGGTTAAATCGACACTAAAATAGAAAATGGTGGAAAGCAATGCTTGTTCTGGGGCTAATTCATTCATCATTGCAAGAGTGCAATTTAATTAGGCTGCAAAGATATTCAGTGGTTCGTAACAACACAATGGAAATGCCGCCTTAACTCTTTCCTAACACTGGGGTGGGCACTTGGGTTTGTTCTTACACAAAGGAAATATTCTGAGTGCTTTGTTGTCTAAAGGGCCTTATCTTGGGGAGAGAGTGTATGTTGGCCTGAGGCCCCCGAGAGGAAGTGAGGGCCTCCTGTTTATGCATGGGACCCATGGGTCTCTGGCACACAGAACTGCTATCAGGAAGATGTAGATTATGTCTGGACACTGGCCAGTATGAATTGATGTCTTTTGCATCCAACAATCACAGGACTGTCTGAAGCACTTAGGAGTATGTCAACAGTAGGCTATGAGGTTGAGAGAAATACAGAATTTCTGGGAATGAGAATAGGGGCTGTTGGTTGGTGCCAAAACAAAGCAGAAGAGTGGTAAAACCTTGCTTTTTTTAAAGCGTGTTCCAGTTTAACAAAGCAGTAGCACACACTGTATTGCTGCGATCCTCACAATAGAAGGATGAGGTGGGCAGGAAAGATTCTGGAGCCTCATTTGACCAAGGCGGACTCAGGATCAGAGTAGTTGGTGGACTTGCCCGTGGTCCCATATACCAGCATCGTGGCACAGTTTGCTGATATGAGGAGAGTCTGGGAGGCGGTGGGGGGGAGGTCGCCGAGTGTGGCCCCAGGACTCCCGCCCCTGTCAGGATCTGCATCTCCCGTGGTGTTTCTTCTGGGCTCTAAGGTGGGAAACCTACAGGATCACCACAATGACATCGCTTTGGCGTGGGGAAATGGGGAGACCAGCGACTGATATTTCCTCTGAGGGCCTTGTGCTCCAGAGGAAAAGGAGAACTTCCCCCTCGAGGCAAGGAAGTGGGGCTGCTTGGGAAGGGGTTGGGGGATGGGGTAGCATACACGGCAGTGGATAGGAACCCGAATAAGGGAAGCTGATTTGCTCCGCCTGGGGCCTTGGCCACAAAGCAACGTTAGACTTGCCGTACCTGCTCCGGCCTTGGAGCTCGGCCTCTGACCATGGCTGCAAGGGCCTTCTGCGGGAGATCCTGGGCGTCCTTCCTGACGTCACTCAAAGGTGGCACGGTGTGGGTGCCGAGAATACGCACTGGCTGTGTTCCAGGAGTGCCCCCAGCCTCTTGGCACTTGGGTTTCCTCGTCTGCATTGGTCTTTATAGAAGTGGGGCTGGCCTTGAAGGATGAATAGAAGTTCCAAGGATAGGCAAAAGGTGGAAGTGGTTATTTCATTGATTCTTTTATTCATATATGAATTGACAGTTTCCCTCATTCAGTGAGAGTTGTTTTGGTGGAGAGGTGGGGAGGGAAGTCAGATTAGAGAGAATGAAGACTGAGTGGGGATCCCAGAAAGAGGAGTGGATTTAGGGCAATGCATCTCAAAATTCACTGTGCACACAAGTCATCTGGGGATCTCCTTAAAATGCAGATTTAGGTTCAGAGGTCAGGAGTGGGTGTTTCTAACAAGCTCCCAGGTGATGCTCAGGCTGCTGGTTCATGGACCCCACTTTATGTAGCTGGAGTGTAGACCATCTGCTTGACAGGTTTGGCTGTGAATGGGAGCTGAGGGATAGGACAGAGAGACCTCTGTGTGCAAAAGTGTGAAGTGCAAAAAGAGCAGGTTTTGGGGGGGTTGGGGTGGGGAGAGGGAGGAATTCGGCAAATGCTTTTCTGTGTGGCTGTTGCATGGGGTGTAGTGGTAGTTGGGTCAGGGTCATGAAAGAAGATGAATCTGAAAAAGGCAGTTGTGACCAGACAGCAAAGAAGCTTGTAATGCTAAGAGCTTACTTCTCGCCCCAGGCAATGAGAGACAGCGGAATTACTTAAGGAGGGGTGAGTTGATACCTCATAACTGCTGAAGTAGTTTTAAAAACTATTAACCACTATTTAAAAAAAAAATCTCTTTAGAAAGCGTCTTTCAGATCATTTTCTGTGAAAACAGGAGTATGTGACTGTGGGAATACCGCCTGTTCGTCCAGCCACAAAACAAGGCCACCATTGGGTTAGTGGTCCTAGTTGTTTAGATAGGGTCTCTGACTCACAGAAAGGGAAACAGGAGTTAAATATTTGACTGGTGAACTTCTTAAGGCTTGCATCCTTAATTCTCACAGGAGGCTTTTAACCTATTAAGCTTACCAGCTTCCAGCTCAGAGGTAGCAACTCTTTTCTTTTTATATGAAAACTCAGACTGGTCATGGTTGCTTGGAGTGCTGGGCTAAGAAGGATCCGAAGGTCTCAGCCATGAGCACTGGAAGAGAATGTTGAATTGATTAGTGATGTCTGCCATGAGTATGGGATGGAAAAGTGGTATATGTGCCACATACTTAGCTATGTCTGAAGGGAGGTTAGGTTTCTGGTGATGTATTCCTAATTCTCTCATTCCTATCCTTCAGGTGAACCAGGGCCATTTCAGAGATACTCATTTCATTTCCCTGTTGTGTGATGGAGTTGACCACCACTTACCCAGAAGGGCTTTGTGGGTCTTCCAACAGTTGTGAGGCTCTGGTCCACATTTACAAACTACCAGGAAAAGCCCTCCTTTAGCGGTACTCTAACATTGATGGGTATTATTGTACTGAATCAACTACTTGTCTTAGAGCATCGTTTCTATGAAATCTGAAGACAGATGCTGGTAACTGGAAATAGCCATTGATTTGCTTTCTCTTGTACTATCTCAACTCCCTAATTTATCTGGAGGAAAAAATAAAGCCCATGTAAAATCAACTCTTCCAGCTTTCTAAGTAAACAGCAAGATCAATCTTATACATGAATTTGTTGGATAAATGTTTGTTTGATTATAAGGAAAGGCAGATTAATCTTGAATGAGAATTTGTGGTGGAAAATGATCTACGAGCTGGACCGAGTGACCAAAGATGCAGGAAGAGTGCAGAGCTGGTGGTGCCTTTGTGCTGGAGGTTGGAAGCAAATGCGGAGTTAATACAAGGCCAGACTGTGCTGGGTTTTAATGTAATCCCATGGAGCCCAAGGATATTTCTCTTTTGAGCAGCGTTGGTTCAGTGCGATTTTTGTTTCCTTCTTGCCTAGAGTGTTGAAGGACATCAGGGATCTTGGGTGTTCAAGGGGCTTGGGTAGGAGGCTTCAGGGGAGGCTGGCTGTCACCATCACCATCTTCACTTTCCATTCTCCTGCCATCTCAATTTGGAAAGTGAACTAGTGACTCAGGAAATTGGGGGATGAAGAGGGAGGAGAATTGGGAGGAGTCAGCGAGTCTCTTTTGGGGTTTCAGGGTGGAGGATAAGTGTTATAGGCGTCGTGACTGCAATACAGTCTGGTGAATGCAAGAAGCGGGGCCCTTTCTGTCTGCTCTTTTGTTCCTCTCCTAAATAAAGTGAAAAAGGAACACTCCTGTCCTTTCTTGACTTGACAGTGTAATGGAGGTGTCTGGGCCTGTTGTGAAATTGGCTCTGGTTGCCAGATGTCTTTTTGTGCTTCTCTCAGAGGCTCCACCTGGAGAGCTGATGATGGGCAGTCCACTCAGGGTAGCTCTAGGGAGGACTTGGACAACCGGCTCCATGCAGGAATAAACGGCCAGCAGGACTGAGAGGGATGGTGAGGAGGGAAGAGGGGAATGATTCCTTCCCTCTCTAACCTCTGCCAGAGGAGCTGTAGCCAGTGAGGTCAGGGACCTCTGTTGAGATTCTTAGGAGCCAAAGCCCAGTAATCCCACCAGAGGCTGCTGGCCTACTTCTGGCGGCCTCCAGGGCCCCTTTGTATGGGCCGGACTGGCTTACTCCTGGGCCATTCTTCCCCAGGGATTTCCGGGATTTGTCACTGCGAGATGGTAAGGACTTGACACCTTGCCTAATGTGAGGAAGCCTGGCTTTCTGAGAGATTTTGCTCGAGGTATGGAACACTGAGGCCCAAAAAGGCCTTAGGGGAGAACTAGTCCACCTTTGGGTGGTACAAGCTGAGGAAACCAAGGTACAGAGAAATTCAGTGACCGACATTACTGTGCCTTAGCAAACTTCTTGTGAATAAGAGGGGAAAATGCTGTTATATTTAACAGCTCAAAGTAAGAAGCGGAAATGAAGTTGGGCAGCTGCATTTGGGTCAGCCATGTTGGAACGCCATGTAGTGAGAAACCGCAGGGTGAAGTAAAGGGTCCAGAGGACTAGTGTGTGGAGACATGGATGCTAGCCTAGCCCTGTGTCCACTGGTTGCTCCCTGCCTGAGCCATTCTGAGCTGCAGTTTCCTCACCTATAAATCAGAAATATTTATATCTGTCCTGTCTACCTCACAGGGTTGCTGTCCCCACAACAATGAAATCAATAATTTCATCAAATGAAACCATGACTTGAAAACATTAGGAGTCGTGATCATTTAGCTATGCAAACACTGCTTTCTTTAGGCCAAAATACTGGCTGTAGGCTGTTGCTCTGCTCATATCAGTTTGTTGAACTCCCAGGAAGTCCCTGACTTTCTAAAATGGAGGACTTTTTCCAGGGAACCTGAGCAGAAAGGTTGTTGGAGGTGAGAGGTAGACTCCGGAAAGTGGAAGGAGGGCGGAGCAGGGTGACACTGAGACAAGGGTGTGGAGAACAAGATGAGAGGCCAGAGGCAGCAGCTTGTACAGTGGAGAAGGGCTCTCTGGCCCGCACTGTGCCAACAGGTTGGGCCCAGGAAGCTGTGGATGTGCTCCCGTTGCGTTCTGAGTCTTCACATCTATTCACTTCTTTTTTTATTCATCCCTACATCATCCTTTAAATTATCTTCATTCCCGCTCTTAGCTCTTTTAAAGAAGATTTATTTAAAAAATAACAGCCCTCCATGCAAGAGAGGAAATGAGATAAAATCCCAAACCCCACTTCTGCCTTCATTATTCAGCGCTGGGCCTCACTGTGGCTGGGATCCTGCCTAGGCAGTAGTCCTATCAAATGTCTGGCTTTTCTAGAGCCTTCCCACCCGACCCGTTACTGTTCCTCATTTGCTAGTATATTAGTTATCTCTTGCTGTGTAACAAATTACTCCCAAACTCAGCAGCTTAGAGCAATAAACATTAGCTCATAGTTTCTCAGGGTCGGGAATCTGGGAATGGCTGAGCTGGGTGGTTTTGGCACATGTTCTTTCATGATGTGGTAGTCAAGATGTTGGATGGGGCTGCAGTCATTTCGAGGCTTGACTGGGGCTGAAGGGGTCACTTCTAGGCTTGCTCACATGTTGTTGATAGGCCTCCATTCACCTCCATTCATCTCAGGCTGTTAGATTGAGGGCCTCAGTTCTCTGCTGGTTGTTGGCCAGAGGCCAATCTCAGTTCCTTGCCATATGGACCTTCCCATTGGGCACCTTGTAATGCAGCCGCTGACTTTATCCAGAGTAAGATGGGGGGGAGAGGGAGGCAGGGAGGGTTGGGGAGAGGGGGGGAGAGACCAAAATGGAAACCTGAGTTGTCTTTTTATAACTCAGAATTTGCATAGTGTTACTTCCTCTTTTACTGTTATTTGTTAAAGCAAGTCAAGTCCAGCCCACATTCAATGGTTGGGGAAACCTCTTGAAAAGAGGAGGATCAAAGAATTTGTGGGCATTTTAGAAAAGCACCACAGTCACCAACATTGCTGCCTGGTGATCGTTTCCATCCTCCCCTGTCCTCACCATTCTGTCTGACTCAGTGCTGCTCTCCTGCCTGTGCCACCAATCTCCCTCCTGGATCTGGGCATTTCTAGAGAATATGAAGGTGCCCTTGACCAGACTCAGGGCTGTGAGAGAACCTGGACCTGCCCCAGCCTTACAGGCAGGGCTCTGAAACCAGGGACTGAAGAGCTTCAATCCAGGGTCAGAGAGAAAGAACTGGCTTCCAGAGACTTGATGCATCTCCTGGGACAAAGATGGAAACTGATCCTGGCAGGGCCTAGCTTTGGCCATGGAACCTCCATCAAAAAACGACCCCTGCTATCAGTGAATGGAATTAGACATCCCTGAGACGATTTCATATGGCGTTTCCAAGCTTGAGAGTGAAGGACAAAGCCTGTGGAAGGAGAAGCATGTTGTGAGAGAACCTTCTAGTGACTTCTTCCCTCTATAATGCTGAAACCATCCAGTCATCCAGAGAGGCCCAGGGCGCACTATTCCCAGAGACCACTTTATCCAGTTTCAACGACCAATGGCTTGCTTGGGGTAACATGTTCTCTTCAGTTCTTATATTACTTCATCTCTCACTCGATGCTGTGACCCTCCCTTCCCTTTTCTTGGATGACATGAAGGGCTCTCTCCAGGCTCTCCTGGCCCTTTTGTGACCACATTGTCTCTGTCTTTCTCACCGAGTTCTCTTCTTCATGCCCTGGGATGCCTTCAGTTCCAATGGTTACCCTCCCGCCTCCTCCCAAGGAGATCCTTTTTACTTTTTCTCTGTGGTCTCTCCCCAAGTATCTCATCAAGTACCAAGGTTCCATTTACCACCCACATCTGATGATTTCTAAATTGACATCTCCAAGCTGTCTTCTCTCCTGAACATTGACCCGTATTTTCTCACTGACACCTGGACATCTTCACCAAACAACAGATGCCATGTGTTGAAACTGACTCTGTGTTACTCTCTGCAAGCCCACCATCCCCATCTCAGCTAATGGTGTGGCCCACCCACTCTGTGGCCCAATCTGGGAATCTTGGTGTCATCTTTGACTCCTCCCTCTTGCTCACGCCTGTGTCTAGCTGGCATCATGTCCCGTTGACCAATTCTACCTCTCAAATGTTTCCCACATTTATCCCCACAGTTATAAGACTGGTTCTGGACTAGTGTCCCCACTCTGGAAGCTAAGCTCCACATTAGTAGGAGCTTTTGTCTGTGTAACTCTTTGCTTAGCACTTCCCACAGTGCCTGGTACATCATAAGTGCTCAATAGAAGTTTGTAGAATAAATGGATACTGTAACTGGTCATCTGCCCTAGCCATCTCTACTACATCTGTCCTCTGCCCTACCACCAGTCATTTCTCCAAAGCGTGTGTACAAGCAAATCGGGTCCTTGTTTAAAAATCTCTGAGGATTCGGGGTGCCTGGGTGGCTCAGTCATTGAGCGTCTGCCTTCAGCTCAGGTCATGATCCCAGGGTCCTGGGATCGAGCCCCACATCAGGCTCCCTGCTCAGCGGGGAGCCTGCTTCTCCCTCTCCCACTCCCCCTGCTTGTGTTCCTTCTCTCGCTGTCTCTCTCTCCATGTCAAATAAATAAATAAAATCTTAAAAAAAGAATCTCTGACGATTCCTCAGTGCCTGTAGAAGCAAATTCAGATCTTCATGCCTGCATAAGGGACCTTTGACAGTCTTTCTCCTTACCTTTTTAGCACCATGTTTTGCCACTTGCCTTTTCTCCTGCTCTCCTTGAGCCACTCTGTTTTGCTTAAGTGGACCATGCACCTTAAATTTCCTGGTATTTCTTCTCCCTATAATGCTCTTTTCTCTCTTTTTTTCCACTTAGAAAATTCCTCTTCATCCTCCAAGGCCCAGATCAAATGTTACCTCCTCTCCCTGGCCTCCCAAGTCCCCCATTATTTATTCCTTCTCCGTCTGTAAGCACTTTATTTGTTCCCCTATTATAGCACTTAGTATATTATATTATAGTCATTTTTTAAAAAAAATATGACCTATAATAGTTATTTGTTGCTGTATAACAAATTACCCCAAAACCTAACAGCTTAAAACAATAAACATTTATTATCTCATAGTTTCTGTGGACAGGAATCTATGTGGTTTAGCTGAGTGCCTCTGGATCAAGGTCTCCCATGAAGTGGCAGTCAGCTTGTCATTTAGGGCCATAGTCTCATTTAAAGGCTCGATGGGAGAGGATCCAATTTCAAGCTCACTCACATGGTTGTGGCAGGATTCATGTCCTCCCAGGCTATTGGACTGAGGCCTCCGTTTATTTGTCGCGATATGGACCTCTCCAGAGAGCATCTCACAACACAGCAGCTGGCTTCCCTTAGAGCACTTTGTGAGAAAACATAAGAGAGGGTGCCAATGATGCAAGTCACAGTCTTTTTATTACTCAGTGTTAGGAGGGAATACCATCACTTCTCATATTCTACTTGATTACAGGTGAGTCAGTAAGTCCAGCCCACGCTCAAGGGGAGAGAATTATACAAGCTTATAAATACCAGGAGAGGGGGGACTTTTGGTGGCCATCTTATAGGCTGCCTATCACACCTCCTAAACTTGAGCTCCTCAAGGCAGAATCTGTGTCTCAGCTGTCTTTGAAACTTCATCATTTATACAGTTCCTAGCACTTAGTAGGTGCTCAGTGAATTTGGTCAAATTAAATATGATTATTTTTCTGTAAGAACCTGATCACAATCAAGTAAACTGCAGCCAGAAGAACCCTCAAAAATAGACTAAAAATGATTTAAAAAATAAAATGTAAAACAAAAGTGTCTAAGTGTCACAGGCATACTGTCAGTCCTCTGCTTCTAGGCGCTTCTATGATTGCTTCCCAGTTTCGCATAGAGAAAGACAAAAAAGCAAGAAAGTATCTTTTTCCTTTTGGCTTGGTACAACTCTGAAATATTTTTGAAAGAAATAAATTAATACCATCTCAAAGGTCCTCAGAGAACTCAAGAACTTAGACTACTCATGAATCCATCTTCCAATTCATGGAAGATCGGCAGCTGGAGGATACAGGTAATCACGTGTTGATGAATCACCACTCTTTTCCACCAGCTATCCATCACTTACACCACAAAACCCTCAAGAAGGAAGCACAGGGATTACAGGGTCTCCAATCTGAGCAACAGTTTCTTCTTCAGGCTCACTTTTCCAAGGAAAACCCAAAGCCTTTAGCCAAGGCCAATGGCTGGATGCTCCTGATGTCCAAAGAGGCCTGAAATGCACAGCCTATGTCAGAGACTCATACCTAATACTGATATTGGGCTCTGGACAGTGATTCAGTCTGGCCTCCACACACGTGTGGAGCAAGCATCACCTGCAGATGGTTGCCTACAATCTATAATTCCAGCTAAAGATTTGAAAGGCGAGTCAACCTGAGTTGCTTCATTCCAATGGTTACCCTTCCCCCTCCTCCCAACGAGGTCCTTTTTATTTTTTACTCTGGGTTTTTCCCTGAGTATCTTGGCACCAAGTGCCAAGGCTTCATCTACCACCCGCACCTGATGATTTCTAAATCTACATCTCTAGCCTCTCCTGTCTCCTGAATATATGTTGGTGACCCTCTTCTTCCACTGGCTGCCAGGCAATACCAGCCCCCTGTCCCATGACCAGCTTAACCCAGATCTAATATTCTTCACAGATGAAAACTTTCCCAAGGCCTCTGCCTGCAGATTCATTGACAACACATCTGAATAGGCCCACCTTATTGCATGGGTGTAAGTAGTGAGGTTGATGAGAAGTGCTTTAGGTTTCTAGATTTCTTTTGCCTTCTTTCATGGTATTGGACTAGTACTGGGCTAGCCCAGTGGAAAAGTTGACATGAATTCTAGCAATACTAACTGCTTATTTTAATTTCCTTCTTAGTTTTTTTTTTTTTTCACTTTGAATTTTAGCTGGCAAACTTTAGAAGACTTATTTATCCCACCAACCAGATGGGCAATTTGGGATTAATCGTATCTCTAAAAATACTGTTTATGAATGCATAGGCAGGGCCACAGCTTTGTGGATAGTGGATTTTTATCCTTTCATTTAATATATTGAAAAACTAATGTTCAGAGAGGCAAAATGACTTGTCCAAGGGACTCAGATGCTGCAGTAGATCTCAAATTGTGGTACTTACCCCATGTGGATAGGGTTTGGTTTTTCTCACTATTGGATCCCCAATGCCCAGAAAAGTGCCTACCACATTTATCTATTCAACAAATACTATTAAGGGAATGAGTAAATCGATAAAATTATCGTTGGTCCTCAGCTGTGGTGATGAATTAGGGATGCTGGTATCATTACTGTGGTTCTTGACATCTTTATAGTGCTGTGCCTTGGCCCTAACCTGGGCCAGTCAGGTAAGTTATATAAATCCAGGTCAAGTCTGCCTCATTCCATTATTTCACTTTAAGAGGATCAACCACGTGCCTTCAGGTTTATAGATGAGACTCTATCTTGGACCATTCTTGACCATGAAAACTTTGGGGGATGGGGAGAGGAATTTCTAGGGCCGTTTGAGAATGGTTCCATGAGCCCTTAGCTATTTAGCCCATTAAATGTGTCCCTAATGCTTTTGCACAAATGTGCTTTCTATAGTTATTGATAATAATGACCAGTGCAACAGTCTCTGTGGTTTGCCTCCCACATAGTACTTGGGTGCCCTAGAGTTTGGCAGCTTTGAGGGAGGATAAGCAGACCTCTAAGACTAGTTGAATTTGCTGCACAGTGATGTGTTTGCTCAAGCAAAAGGCAGCTAGGGCTCACACCATCATTTATTTTTAATGCATTTTTGTTTGTTTGGTCTTTACCCTTTCTACTCTCTTTCTCTTCTTTGTCCTCTTTGAAGTACATTGAAAATGATAAGAAAAAAAAGGAGCCATGCAGGTGCCTCTGGAATGCTATTGTGATCATTGATTTGCGGATGTCTTAGCATTAGAAGTAATGCTGGGGCAGATGAGAGTTGAATCTGCAGACCATGGAAGAAGGTTTACAAAGCAGGGCTTGGGAAAGAATCTGTGTGAAGAAGCAGTGCCTGGTTAACATATGTCATAATATCTGTGTGCAGAGGTTGAATTCTTGATTGCTCAGAATTGGTTCACCCTTTTACAGATGAAGTATAATGACTCAGAGCCTCATTCCCTCCACCTGACAACCTGGGTCTCAAAGTGGAGGATGATGGAAAGAAGGAGCGAGGGAGAGAAATAGAGGGAGGGAGAGACAGAGACAGAGAGAGACAGAGAGGAGTGAGGGAGAGAGAGAATAAATGAGAATGAACGGATCTAATTGAATGAGAGGCTTCCCAAAGTGAGCTACTAATATTTTTTTCTCCTCAAATTACTCTTTAGCATGGATGATTCCAATTTGACTGCACTTTGCATAATTCTTCAGCTAAAGCTTCTTATATAGTTTTGCAATATGTAAATATTAGAAATTTTATGTGTGTATGAATATAGAGAACTGTTAGAAATTTGAACCAAATTATTTTTTAATGAATGCCCACGGAGACTTGTTTTTGGTGCTGTTTCAGACTGGAATTGATCCTACGTATTTTATATAATGTAATTTCTTTTTTTAAAAAGATTATTTATTTATTTATTTGACAGAGAGAGAGACCCAGCGAGAGATGGAACACAAGCAGGGGGAGTGGGAGAGGGAGAAGCAGGCTTCCCGCTGAGCAGGGAGCCCGATGCGGGGCTCGATCCCAGGACCCTGGGATCATGACCTGAGCAGAAGGCAGACGCTTAACGACTGAGCCACCCAGGTGCCCCTTATATAATGTAATTTCTATAAACTAAGCATCATAAGGAGCACAATTTGAGGTTTGCACTTATTTGCCTGGGAATCATGGGTATTTAGGCTTTTCTTTCCTGAGAAATTAGTTTTTAAGAGATCAACATTGATAAATAAGGTAATAAAACATAATTAGGTGTTTATAATTTCACAATGAATAAATAATAGACTATACTAGTCCGCAGTTATTTGTATCTGTTTTATTTATATTTTCAGCACATACCTAGCAAGATAATGTTGTGTCTGTGTGTGTGTGTGTTTTTTTTTTTTCCTGGAGCTGTAATTTAATCAGCAATGTGGCTTAGCCTAGTCCAAATTAAATATTGGTGATGATGAAATAACAAACTCTTTTAATAAGGACCATAATATAAGAGACGCATGTCACAGCCCCGTGTCCAGTTTTGCCCAGGGTTTGTTGACAATGAACTGCGTTTTTCTCACTGTGCTGAATATCTATAGAGTGACATTGACTGGTTAATGACTTCTGTTAACTTCTAAGTCACAATTGTAATGTGAGCTTAATCAACAAGGCCTGTTTAGATATTTTTGTCCTTGAAAGGTTGGAAATATCCAACTGTGTGTGGGCAGTTGTACATGAGCATGTGTAGGAATAGGCAGCTCTGAGTGTGAAACTGGTTTTGGCCTGGATATTTATCCATGTGCCTTCTAAGTCAAATACCACGAAATCCCGTTTGCTGTCCCTGGCACTTCTCCATCTCTGGTCCAGGGGTTCTGAAAAGACATGAGTTGTGTTCTTTGGGTGGTGAGGGAGCAGTCGCTGCTTTCAGATGCTGGCCTTCTCTCTTTCATTGAGCTCAGCAGACTCTAGTGTCAGTCACCCCAGCCTCATGGATGGGCTTCTTTCTCAGAAGCTTCTTACACCCTGCTGGTTTCCTCTTTCTTCCCGTCTTCTGAAATAGCACCCTGAAGCCAAATTCCTATTGTCGGTGAAAGCCTTGTTCAGAAGTTACATTTCCTGCACATGGTGGCCATGTGTTAAATTTTTTCCCAATGTTTACGGAGGATTGAGGTCAATTTTGCAAAAGGTTAACGTTGGATTAGGAATGCATCTTCACACCAAGTCACTATAGGACCAACTAAACAAGCAGGCAGAAGATTTACTGAACCCTCCTGATAGTACGAATTTGGCGGAACACTCAGGAAGGACTTGGTTTCTGATGATCTGGCTGGGATGAATCATGCACAGTGCACCGCTTTCTAAATTCATTTTGGGTAATTGGAATTTTATAAATGTCCTGTTGAATCATTTTGCCCCAGGGGACCTGGGAAGGGTTGTTTCCCCTTCACTCCACTGGGCTAGTTGAATAGCAATACAGGTATTCCTTGCTTTAAGAAAACTGGAGATAAGAAAAAAATCTATATTTCCAAGCAAATGTCTTAGACACTGACAGTTAACTTTACAAAAGAGTTAAGCTAGGAATCTTTAAATAGTGAGTGACTATAAGTAAATTGTTTTACAGCAGTCTGTCTCTTTTTTTCTACCCTTGCATTAGGAAGACTCTATCTACTGTCTTACTTCCAAGGATTTTAGGAAGTAGTTCTGGGCAAAAATAAGGAGTTCTAGCAGTCAAACTTAGAAATGGGCTACCAGCACTTTCCTTAGAAACTTTTCCCTTTGTCCTTTGTCCCAGTGTGCATTATTTCAGTCATTTCCATGGTAGATAAGAATTTGTGTTCTTACAGTTTTATTTGGCAAATGACTTTTGCAGTTATTGGAGATGGGCAGTAGACAGCCAACCTGTTATGGTAACACAGAGGATTTAGTTCTGGACATAATTTTTGCACCTGCTAATGGCTGCTTGGGTGACTACTTCTTGTGCCTCATCCTCCCCAGCTAAGAAGTTGCATCCCCAGCTTTCCTCTTGAACTTCAGTGATGTCTGAGTTCTGAGCTGATCTGAGCTGAGCTCTACAGCCAGCACTGAGGCTGGTCTTATTTCTACATTTTACTGGAGGTGCTGGGAGTTGGGAGGAGGCTGTGTGAACTTTGTTCCCTTCCTTTGGGTTGGAAGGTCTTTCCTGGAGGCTGATGACTTTCTCAAGACAGGAACACAGAAAAAGCCCATGGGATTTTTTTCAGAGACTTCCAACAGGAGTTTCCAAAACCCATTTGCTACTGTTCACTGGTCTGAAGCTATCCCAGAAAATGTCTCCAGAGCTTGGCCCAGTGGTCTAAGAGAACTTGAACATGGAATTAGCTCTTAATAAATATTTGTGGAATGTTGTTGGCACAAAACACACATACCACCCTCCATCCCTACCCACAGAGGCAGCTCCACATGCACATTTGACTACTGAATTCCATGTCATGCTCTGGAATGTGCTGACCTTCCTTCCTAGGGAAGATGACACTACTGGAGTGTTATTATTAGTAGGGCAGCTTTTGCTCTGATCTGTCAACACTCCCTCACTCCGGGTCTTTATTAAGCAATGACAAACTCAAGAACCTGTGGCAGTCAACACAACTGACCACCCTCTCCTTGAAATCTCTTCTTTTGGCTGCTCTCACCCCATGTTTTCAGTTTGTGTCTACCTCTTTGGCCATCCTTCCCAGTTTCCTCTCGGTTCTTTCTTTTCATTGTAGTTGAGTCTAGGACTCCTCTACATGCAGTCCTACACCTTTTTCTCTCTCTTCTCTTCTCTCCTCATCCTTTCTCTTCTTTTCCCTTTTCTTAGATAACTTCATTAGTTCTCATGGTTTTGATGACCACCTATTTAGCAATGGCTCCTAAATTTATATGTCCAACCCACATTTCTCTTTTGGGTTAGAAATCCATATATTTGACTCTCCACTTGGCATTTCCACCAGTGGTCTCCCAAACTTGGCAAGTAACCAATATGCCCCAAACAGAGTGGCCCCCCCCCCCCATCACATGTGATTCCTCTATGCTTTCTATACTCTTTCTCATCTGAGGAAGTTTCTCTGTAACCCACCCAGTTTCTTAGGTCAGAAACTTGAGACTATGTCTCATTATCCCCACACTCTCAACCTTCTAACAGTGGTCGAATCCTATCAATTATTTCTTTACCATCCTGAAATTTCCACCCTGGCTTAACGATCCTTGTCTCTCCCCTGGTAGATGCATCAGCCTTCTAACTGGCTTCCTGGCAGCAATTCCTGCATCTGTCCTTTCCCCAGCCCCCCACAATTTCTTTTCTTAGACAGAAGCTTCTTCCTTCCTACCTTCCTTTTTGATGATTTAAATCTTTATTTGTGCTTTCCTTATTTAAAAATATCTTTTCAACTTTCTATTTTGAAATGATGATAGCTTCATAGAAAGTTACAAAAATATATTATAGAGAGGTCCCATGTGCCCTTCACTCAGTTTCCCCCAATGGTAACAGCTTACGTAACTACAGTACACTCTCAAAACCAGGCAATTGACATTGATGCAATTATTCGTATTTTACCGGTTTTACATATAACACGCGTGCATGGTGCTTATGTGTGTATACGTATGGCTCTGTGCAATCTTACCACATATGTAACCACCACCACCACCACCAAGGTACAGACTGCTTCATCACCCCAAAGATCTCTCATGCTAAAGAATGCTCCTTTAAGGCACAACGTGATCCAGTCACTGCCTTGCTTAAAACCCTTTAATGAGGGGCGCCTGGGTGGCTCAGGTCATGGAGCCCCACATCGGGCTCCCTGCTCAGCGGGGAGCCTGCTTCTCCCTCTCCCTCTGCTGTTCCTCCTGCTTGTGCTCTCGCTCTTGCTCTCTCTCTCTCTCAAATAAATAAATAAAATCTTTTTTTTAAAAAAACCTCTTAATGATTTTAAAGCCCTAAATCCTTAAAAAAGTGCTATAGGTGCCTGTGTAATCTGGCTCCAGCTACCTCTCCAGCTGCCTCTCGCCTCCCCCCACCCACCCCCACCCGCCACCGCAGTGAAGTCCTCTTCATCTGTCAGGTATCAGCTTTAAACATCTTTCTCAGAAGTTTTCCTTGATATCTCTGACTAGGTGAGGTTCTCCTGTGGTTTGTTTTCATTATGATTTTCCTTCATGGAACCTATCACATGTTTGTAAGTAAATAGATACACATGTGGCTTATTAACTTGAGTTCTCTTTGGCTGGACTGGAAGGGCTTGTGTCTTTTCTGTCTACTGCAATGGCTGGGCTAGCAGGTGCTCAGTGAATGCCTGTTAAGTTCATGAACAATTATCACAAGTCAGCTGGCCATGGCTGGGATGTGGCCTGAGGCCATAGAACTGGATAAAGTCGACTTGCATATATGGGTATCAGTTCTGTGGACTCATCTTCAACCTTCCCAAGGGTGCTGTGTCTGAAACCTGGGCATCATGGCCCACAACACTCAGAACCTCAAGCTGGTGTTTATTACTCCCACCCCAGTATTGTCTCTGAGAGATTGGAATAGAGAACAACCCTGGCCAGTGTTCTTCTTAGACAGATCTTTGTGATGATTTCAAGAATATCAGCTGGATAGTCATCTAGGCTTGTTTCTCTTTGAGATCATTGCCATGGTGTCACTTTGAGAGGGTTATTAGTTCAGAGCTGTGGGAGCTCCTAAGTTGGATGGCACCTGGTGAGTACTTGAAAGGCTTTTAGATCTGCTTTCTCCTGATGCTTCCATGTGTTCCTTGCTAAGTGTCCCCCATGCTCCCCACTGATGAGTCATGTCCATCCCACTCTTACTCTCTCAGAGACAAGTCAGTGGGGTTTGCATTTGTGGAGCCTCATTGTTGAAGGATCCTTACTTTGACTGAATAGACAGTATGTTCCCAAATGACCACAATGTAACCAGCTGTCTGAATATTTGGAAGGGAGGAAATGGGGGCCTCTTGCTGGGATGTGGCTTTACCAAGCGGTGGTGGTACCATATGGGGTCCTGAACCTCTGTGGAGGGTACTAGGTGGGTGGGACTAACTAACTGGTGCCCCCTCTCTGTAGTATCCTTTAGAAGCACGTCTCCTTATGTGCAAGGAGCAATGCAATGCGCTATGTGGTTGGTTTGGCAGAGTTGGGAGCTCTGGAGATGCGTGGCCCCCAGCAGTAGGCAAAGCTTTCAGTTCTTTTGTGACAGACTCAGTTATGGGCTTTGCCCTGGGTGCTCTGGGCAGATTCCTGCAAAACCTGGGAACGTCATCCAAGTTTCTCTTCCCTGCCAAATAGAAAGTCAAGGGTCTTCACATTCTGTGCCTCATAGTTGTCCTCTGAGTGCTGACATCTCTCTTTTGGGTGGGCTGTGGCTGTGAACAGAGTCCAGCCCTTCAAGCCAACCCTCAGGTGATGGGCCACTGGCGTTGTGTGCTCTAAGGTCACAGCTTAATGTCCTCCCCCGATTTGCTGTTGGTTCGGCTACGATGATACTCGGGATGCAGAAGAGTAAGGACCAGTGGGTAGACCTGGTCCTTGCAGTGCTCTGGTGCTGCACTTCTTTGCTGTGCCTACCAGGCCACTCTCCCTGTGGTCTCTGTTGCCGGGCAAGGCGTGGACTTCTGCTGGTCTCCTGGGCACGGGCATGGATTCTTTAGATAGCAGCACAGTGCCTCCCAGTGCCCTTGAGCTCTGCCCTGGGAAACCTCACATGCTCCCTCTGACCTCCTCCCCTGTGCCCAGAGGCAGTGTGAACACCCGTGCAGGTGGGAAGGCCCAGCCAGGTCCAAACAGCTCTGATGGGTTGCTCCTGCCACGGTTGATGCTGGGGCTTGGGAAGAAATTTTGGTGCCATTCACAGTGCTCCCTTGTGCAGTGCACGCCACAGTTTCCTTCACCACTTCCTGTCCTCATCAACTGGCTACACCTTCAGGGGGGCACATTTCTAAGTGTTAATGCCATTTCTCTCTTGGGCCTCGATCTGATGTAACTGCAGGTGGTTGGGGGGTGTGGGTAGGGCCCCTGTTTTTTTCCCAGCTTGTGCTACCCTGCCCTCCCTCCAAGGGGGGGGCATCAGTGTGTTTTTGGGTAAAGCGATGTCAAGGGGTGACAGGTCAGATCCTCTGACCCTAATGCTGCCATTTCTGCTTTTTGCAGGTCACCCAACCTGCCTGCAGTTCACCCTGAACATGACCGAGGCCGTCAAGACCTACAAGTGGCAGTGCATAGAGTGCAAATCCTGCATCCTCTGTGGAACCTCGGAGAATGACGTGAGTTTGGGACTTCCCTTGCAGGATCTGGGAGTCCCTAGAGGGCTGGAGAAGAGGGTGGGACTCTTGTCACTGGGTTCCTAGGGAAATGTTAGCCCCCTGCCCCTTGCCTCCAGGACCTTTGGGATCCTTGCCCAACAAGGACCCTGGGTACTCTTTGTGCCTGTGAGGAGAGGTGCAGAGGTGATGGCCAGAGGCTGCATCACTGGCCATTTGCCCTCGAGGGTTCGGTGATAGACAGTGTCCTGCTGCTTCTGGTTGGGATGTGCTGGACCATTTACACCACGTTCCAGAGTACGTGATCTCATTGGGTCTAAATGTTAACTATAATCAATGCAGAATTAAAAAAAAAACAACACTTTCTGTTATAGACAATTTCAAACTTATGCCAAGGTACAGAAATAACGAAACTGATGTAGCCTATCACCAGCTTCAGCTCTGATCAATACATGTCCAATCTTGTTTTATAAATACTCCTACCTCCTCCCACATAATTCTAGTCATAATATCACTTTACCTGCCAATATTTCATAGGTTTATCAAAAAGAAAAGGACTTACTTTTTAACAAAAATGATAAAAATGTTAACGCAGCTAAAAAAAATCAATAATTTCTTAATATAGTCAAACATCCAGTTAACATCCTAATTGCTGCAATTGTTTTAAATGTTGCCTTGTCTTAAATATTTTTTATTATAGCTTATTTATTTTAATCGGGATCCACATAAGACCCATACATTGTGACTAGTTGATATTTCTTTTTGGGGGGGGGGAAGGAGGGGCAGAGAGACCATCTTAAGCTGGCTCCACGCCCAGCACGGAGCCTGACCCCGGGCTCCGTCTCACAACCCTGAGCTCATGACCTGAGCCAAAATCAAGAGTCAGATGCTTAACCGACTGAGCCACCCAGGCGCCTCTATTTTTATTTATTTATTTTTAGATTTTATTTGTTTATTTGAGAGAGAGTGAGAGAGAGAGAGTGTGTGAGGTGGGGGCAGGGTCAGAGGGAGAAGCAGACTCCTGGCTGAGCGGGGAACGTGATGTGGGGCTCAATCCTGGGACTCCAGGATCATGAGCTGAGCAGAAGGCAGATGCTTAACTGACTGAGCCATGCAGGTACCCCTATTTTTAAAGTTTCTTTTAATATGTAGGTTTTCCCTCCATTTTTCTCTCTTTTTTCCCTTTGAATTTTTGTTGAAGAAATCAGTTAGGGACGCCTGGGTGGCTCAGTCGTTAAGCGCCTGCCTTCAGCTCAGGTCATGATCCCAGGGTCCTGAGATCGAGCCCTGCATCGGGCTCCCTGCTCAAGTGGGGAGTCTGCTTCTCCCTCTCCCTCTGCTGCTCTCTCTCTCAAATAAAAAAGTAAAATCTTAAAAAAAATAAGTTAATTTGTTCAACAGAGTTTCCCAGGACTGTGTTTGTACTGACTGCATCCCTGTCGTGGTGTTTGACATTTCCCTCTGTCTCTTATGTTTTTTGTACATTGGTGTTTATAACTAGAATCCTGATCAAATTCAGCTTCTTTCTCTCTCTCTGTCTATAATATAAAAAATATATTATATTATATATGGGCCTTGATTTGATTTTATATATATATACTTACATATATCAAGACTACTTCATAAATAGTGGTGTATTTTTCTTCATCAGAAAGTATATAATGCCTGGTATATCTCTTTTTTGTGAAGGTAGCAGCTATTGATGACCTTCAGTGAGGTTGACTATTTCATTAGAGGTTGCAAAATAGTGATATTCTTATTTTATAAAATCTTCTTTGTTTACTAGCTGGAGTAATTCTGCAAACAGAAACTTTTCCAACCTCATATTTGGTTACTCTCAGGTTTAGATTATATAGAAAAGATAGGATAAATGCTTGCTTCTTTCCCTTTATCAGTTTTCAAAATCACAAGGTAGTTTCAACACCTATTCATGAAAAAAACAACAACAAACCACTCAGTAACATTGGAATTGTGGGATACTTTCTTAATATGATAAACTTTTTATACCTTAGAACTAAAGCCATTATTTTATTTAATGAGGAAACACTAGAGGCATTTCTACTAAGTTCAGGAACCAAGTAAGGATGCCCACTATTTTCATTATTATTTATCATTATTATAGAGATATTAGCTAATGTGATTAGAAAAGAGAAATCAACTGGAGGTATAAGAATAGTAACAAAGTAGCAAAACTCTATTTCACAAACGATAACAGTGTATCTGGGAAACCCTAGAGACTCAATGATAAAGCTAACTCAAACATTAAAGGTAGCAGGATATAAAATTATCATATAAAAATTAATAGCCTTCATATGCACAAATAACAACCAGTTAGAGGATATAATAGTAGAGAAATCCTACTCATAATAGCAACAAAAAAGAAATACTTAGAAATAAGCTTAACAATAATGTGTAAAACCTATATGAAGAAACAAAATTTTGACGAAAATTTTAAAGCACTTGAAAAAAAACACAGAGGTAGACCTGAGCAAATGGAAAGATATTGTGTGATCTTGGATAGAATGATTCAACACTATAAAGATGTCAGTTCTTCCTGAGTTAATTTACAAATTTAATTCAAACCCAATAAAAACACCAAACAATTAGACAAATTGATAGTAAAGTTCATATGGAAAAATAAACATGAAAGAATAGTCAAGAAAACACTGAAAACAACAAATTATGAGGAGAGACTAGGCCTACCAGATATTAAAACATACTATAAAGCCTCTAATTAAAACAGTATAGACAAATAGACCAATGGAATAGAAAAGAAACCCATAAATGGACCCAGCTACATATGGATCTTTAGCATTAGGATAAAGGTTGCCTCTAAAATTACATTTTCATGAATGGTGCTGAGATAATAGGGTAACCATTTGGGAAAAGATAAAATTAGGTCCATATCTCACATAATGCATAAGAATAGTCTCCAAATGAACTGGGGATTTAAATATAAAAAATAAAACCGTATTAGTGTTAGAAGAAAACATGGGTGAATTCTTCTTTAAATGTAAGGAAAGACTGGGGCGCCTGGGTGATGCAGTTAGTTAAATGTCCGACTCTTGGTTCCAGCTCAGATCGGGATCTCAGGGTCATGGGATTGAGCCCTGCGTCAGGCTCTGCACTCAGTGTGGAGTCTGCTTGAGATTCTCTCTCCCTCTCTCTCTGCCCCTCCTGTTCATGTGCGCGCTCTATCTCTCTCAAAATAAATAAATAAATAAATAAATCTTTAAAAAATATATATAAGGAAAGATTTTCTGTGACTCAGAATTCAGAAGCAATAAAAGAAAATACTGACAAATTTGGCCACATAAAAATTTGCATAGTAAAAAACAGATAAAGTAAAAAGACAACTAACAAACTGGGAGAAAGTGTTTACAGCATATACCACAGATAAAGAGCTAATATCCCTAATACTTAAAGAACTCTTAAAATTTGAGGGACAAGGGACCAGAAACCTGATAGAAAATGGGAAAAAGACGTGAAAGACAATTCACAAAAGATATAAAAATAGCCCTTAAACGTTTGAAAAAAAATAGTTTGAACACACTCATAATTAAAGATTTCAAATTGAAACAAAACTGGGATACTATTTTCTTACCCATAAAACTGGGGAAAAAAGTATGATAATACATTCTGTTGATGAAGCTGTGGGAAAATTGGCATCCTCATACATTGTCAGTGGGAATACAAAGTGGTACCACGCTTCTGTAGGGACATTTAGCAATACCCAACACAACTACTATGCATTTACCTTTTGACTTAGCAATCTCATCTATAAGAATCTACCATAAAGATATAACACTATGAAAATATATGTGCATAAGGTTATTCATGGATGCAACTGTTTATAATTATAAAGTATTGGAAATGACCTAAATGTTATGCAGAGGAATGGTTGAATAAATGATGGCACAGCCACACGATGGAATACTTGCCGCTATAAAAAAAATGAGGCAGATTCCATACATTGATATGGAATAATTTCCAGTGTATTTCTAAGTTTAATATTGGTAAATGAAGAAAGCTAAGTAAAGGCAATATCTATATAGTATGCTGCCATTCTTGTAAGCAAAGTGTAAGAAAATATACATGTATCTGTTCCTTGTGTTAAAGAAATACAGGAAGGATAAACAAGAAACTAAAGAGACTGATTACCTACAGTAGTGGGTGGGAATGGGGTAGAAAGAATGGGGAAACAGGTGTGGGAGAGTAGGGATAAGGGGAGATGGCACTTCTCTGAGAATACATTTTTGTACAGCTCTGACGCTTAGGACCAAGGTATTTTTGCACATATCCTTCATTACATATTACAGGTAACTACCCAAATCAACCATGATGTAGGTGGCGGGGACTGAAACTGGAATATGAACAGTAGCAAATGAACCTAACTATAATGTAAATAGATAGAGCAACCATACTGAGGGGTGGGGAAGGAAAGAACCAACTTTCACAACTTTGGAAAGCAGTATATGACTGTGTATTCTAAGGCTAAAGGCAGAAATGACTACATAAATATTATACTTTAGTTAGTAAATGCGTTTCTTACAGGCATGTAGTAAGTTAGTCATTCTGCAACTAGTTTATGTGTGTCCGGGTCTGAACTAATAACTATACATTGTGGTAATGAGAGCCAGGTTTCTCAATGTCAGAGAAAGAATAATCAAATAGAGGGAAGGCTAGACTGAATCCTATGGTGTTGGGTGGAATAGGGGGTATCGGGATTTTTTGACATAACATATTGTGTATATATATGCTTATATATATCTATAGCTATATACATATATGCACACATATGGGTAGACACAAAAATAAATATAGGTGTATGTATGTGTACTACACATACATTTACTTCCTAATTCTGTCGGCTGGGAGGGCCTAGAAACAATGACAACCCCGAGGCAATGAGGATCCATGGTACCCAGACACTGGTTTCTAAATACCATTCTCCAGTAAAAGGAACTAGGAACCCTTGGATAAATGGCTGATGCTAGGGCTGGAAAATACAAGAGGAGCCTGGAGCATCCTGTGGTACCAGAAAGTCAGGAAATGCTCAAAAATCGATAAGGCATGTCTAAAGGACACAGGAACCAACTTGAAGGAACTCCTAATGGCAAGTCTGGGACAAGTTGAACAACAAAGTAAATAATGATATTATTGAGTTATAACTCAAAGAACAAAATGCATACTGATATTTTAAAAATTTGAATAAATAAATAGGGACGAATTAAACTCTTCCTCAGAGCAGAATTATAATTAATAAATGTAGAGGGAAGAAGGAAATCACCAATAGGCAAGCATCACCATTCTGGTTGTTGTAAACAAGAACAATCAATTGATGCCCAAATTAGTGGGCAAAAAGTATGGTCAGAAACAGAATATTTGCATAATCTCAAAGTATCTCCCTCACCAGTTTACTTATTAATACATTACAAAGGGAAAAATTATAACATTACAGTGGAAAGACTGACAGACACTACCTTAACTATATGATCAGAGTAACATTACTAGTAACAAGACATATTGGTATTAATATGCCCCCATATCATGCACTGAGAAGGGCACATCTCTTTTGTAGTATTCTTGCCAAAAGTACATAGACTCAATCTTCTCATGATAAAAGATCAGACAAACTCAAATTGAGTGACATTCTACAAAATCACTGGCCTAGTTTCTTCAAAAGCATTAAGGTCGTGAAAGATAAAGAAACTGAGAAACTGTCATAGATTCAAGGACACTAAGAAAACATGATGACTAAATGCAAGGTGAGATCCTGGATTGGATGCTGGGAAAAGAGACAGAAGTGGGAAAATTGGTGAATTTCAAATGAGATCTGCAGATTAGTCAATAGTATAATGTTAATATAATATCCTGCTTTTCATGATTGTACTATTGTAATGTAAGATGGTAACATTAAGGGAAGCTGAGTAAAGTGTGTACAGAAACTCTCTGTACCATTTTGCAACTTTCTCTGAGATGAAAATTATATCAAGATAATAAATCAAAAAATAATGGGATGTTTTCCTAGCATCTTCCAAAGTGGACTTTTTTTTTTAAATAGTATCTTTATGAACTCAAGGATTTAAACATATTTGATTTGTTTCAATCCATTACAGTTAAAATTGTCCTATATTTGGCCAGTGAGAATGTAATCAGGTTGGATCTTGAGTCCTTTTGACATGACCCCAATAGTATTTGATGGTTTCCTTGTTTTCCAATATATGAAAATATTTATACATTTCATGCCCTGGACCTGGAACCAGCCATTTCTTCAAGGACTCCTGGTTCCTTTTAGTGGGCAATGATCTTTAGAGAACAGAATAGGAGTGCTAGGGGTGCTAAATTTTACTGCAGTAGTCATTATTTTGGGGCATTTTAAATGGACAGAACTAGAAAATATGTTTTGTTTGTTTTAAAGATAAAATGCTGAATTTGTATGGATACTTGAATTTATAGTGATACTTCTAATTCATACCCAGGACTAACTGTAGGGTTTTTACTTAAACTTCATCAATCTTACATCTGTATTTTCTATCAAGTATGTCAAAATTCTTTTCAGTAACAACATAATCACTCATTTGATACATAAAGTTCTCAGAATATTAATTCCATTATTACCACCAACAATATGGTTGCTGGAAAGACACACACACACACACACACACACACACACACACACACACACACTTATTTTTGTTCTTAAGGTATATTTGACTCAGGATGTATAGTCAAATACTTGTTTTAAAGTCACTTGGAATAGTTACTTTCTGTGTGGTTATGCCATCAACTAATACATAATTAGATTCACTTGTTTCATTTTTTTTTTTTAAGGACAAGAACAGTGTGAATTTTGTTTTATGACTATGCAAAGTATTTACTGGTTCCAGAATCAAGTCTATTAAAATAAACAGGAAATTCAAAGAAATCTAGCTTCTATCCCTACTCTTTCACACTATTCCCTCACTCTGCTCATAGGTGACCATTTAAAAAAAAATATGGCTTATTTTTTCATTCTATTTAAATATAACATATTACATGTATATGTGTATGAATCCAAAAGAATTCATGTGTATGAATTAAAAAAAAAAGAATGCGTTTTCTTATACAATAGTAACAGACACACCTGTTTTCCTCACCTTGCTTTTTCACTGGATATCCTTGAGATTACTCACTCTGCCACAATATATAGACATAATCTTAATTTCTTCCTACAGCTGCATAGTTCTTCATTAGTTTATTTAACTAGTCTCTTATTGATAGACATTTGGGTTGGTTCTGGTCTTTGGCTTTACAAGTAGTGTAATACAGAGGCTTCTCATTGAGTTGGCAGAGCTGTAGGGGAGGAATCAAGGGGTGAGGCTGCTTGGGCAGTAGGGTTCCTCTCACATAGTCAGAGATTTACCCTGCGCATCCCATAATGGGGCTCCCATTCTACTGGAACTTGTTCTTGGGTACTTGGGAGTAAGAGGTACTTAAATTATATTTTTCACTGGGGTTAGCATGAGCTGGCTGATCTGGGTGGTTTTGACGGGCAGCTATCCTGAAAAGCACATGAGAAAGAAGAGAATGTAGTGCTAGACAACAATCAGCCCATGAAAAATGTATTTAAATTCACAGGCGCCTGGTTTCCCTTTGGGAAAGTCTAACCCAGGGCATTCTGCCTTCTTGTGTTTCTTGGGTCAGCAGTATAGCAGGTGTTAGGTGTCTTTAAGGCTTTAGTAATACACTTTCTGAAAAGTCTCTCCCTACTTTCTGTTCCCTAACTTGTTCCTAACTTGTTCCTCCTTGTATTATTTCTAAATCATATTGTAATTCGCTTACTTCAGCTCCAAGACAATGGTGTGACTTTTTTTGGAGTTAACCACACTGTCCGGGTTTTCATCCTACCTCTCTGACTGTATGTCTTAGTCCCTTTTTTCTCTGCCTGTACCTTAAATTTGGTGTTCCCAAGGGTCTGTTTTTGGTCTTTATCTCAGTAACGTTTTTTGAGTCCTTGATTTTTCAGAAAATTCAATGAAAACTATGGACTTACTCTCTTCTCAGAAAAATGTACATTTGTACCTATACACAAAGTTGTGCATATATTTTCAAGAAGTTCATGGACATCCCTCTATGAGCTCAAGTTCAAGGACATCTGTGATATACTCTGGGCTTCCTCTCTTAGGCCCTCCACTATCATCTAAGCACCAATGACTCCTAAATCCATAACTCATGATCAGGCATCTCTCCTGATGTCCAGCTGCCTTCAGGGCATCTCCACTGCCTGATCTGTAGATGTGTAGGACATGTCTTTAGCTGAGGCTGCCTTCTGGCTCCCATGGATCTACTCTTCTGCCCATGTCTCAATGGGTAGCTGTATCATCTGGCTTGCTGACCAAGCCACAACCTAGGAGACATTCTTGATTTCTTCACTGTCATTTTCCACATCTAATCATTAACTTTTAAATGGAAACAAGACCATTGTCTTTCCCCCATGCCACAACCCTAGTTCAGGCCACTATCACCTCTCACCTGGATGGTGGCAGTAACATCCTAAGTGGTCTTCCAGCCTCTAGGACCAACCTTCCTCCACCCAGGTATCTATTCTTACACAGCAGCTAGGGAGATCTTTCTAATTTCCATGTGTGACCAGTCACTCCTGTCGCTAACTCTTCAAAAGCTTCCCATTGCCCTGTTGAAAGGTGTTAGTGTGATAAAAAAGTCTTTCATGATATCTCCTGCCTTTATTGCTCGCTTGCTGGGTTTTCCAACTTCAATATCTACTTTTCCCAGGATCTCTGTGCTGAGGGGAGCCAGGGTGAGATTTGATGCAAAACTTAGTTTTGCAAACGTCTTACAAGCCATCCAAGCAGGTCCAAAGAATAGAGCAGAGCTGAACCTGAATAATGGGGAGCAGATCACAAATGTGTAGCTCCTGGGTGCAAGTTCTGAAGGAGATGTGGAGATAAAGAGTTAAGACAAGGTTCTGCCCCAAGGGCCTTACAATCTGTAAAGGAGTAGACAAAGGAGGCATAATCCAAAGGAACTATTCAAGAAAACAATTGTGTGTAGATGTCTACCACATGCCAGGCTTTGCAGCATGAAGGAAAATGCAATTAACTGTCATAAGAAAGAGAGAGGACTATGGGGATGCAAGAGGTGAGAGAACTTCCCTTTGAGCTAGATTAGTGACATCTCTATAGGATGGAAGAGCTGGAAGACTTGAAGGGTGGGTAGGGAATGGTCTAGAAGAGCAGGGGTCAGGGACTGGGAGAGCATCCGGCCAGAGGGAGCTGCAGGAGCAAAGGTGCAGACTGCGTTCTTTGAAGTTAACGCCACGCCAGAGGGTTCTGTTCTCACCTGGGCTCCAGCCCCCATCCCTGAGGAGGCTTTGGGGATCTGAAAAGTGACATTGCATCGCATGCATTTCTCTATATTCGCGTAATGAAACCCTGGAAAGGTTCTGAGGTGTCATAGATGTTACCATCAGATATGGCCGTTGCCCTTTTCACAGATGGAAAGGGTGAG
This sequence comes from Phoca vitulina, assembly GCF_004348235.1. Classification (NCBI taxonomy): domain Eukaryota; kingdom Metazoa; phylum Chordata; class Mammalia; order Carnivora; family Phocidae; genus Phoca; species Phoca vitulina. The sequence continues at coordinate 43,350,928 of NW_022589710.1, read as the reverse complement.
GTTGAGAGGAATTCAGTTAAAATTTGCAAACATTTAAAGTACTTTCTATGCACTAGGGAACACAGAAATGCGTAAAAGTGGTTCTCCTCCCTTATGGAAACAGAGTTACTGGCTACAAGAGTTCAGAAGAATAAGGAATCTCTTTAAACTTGAATGTGAGGTGGTAGTCAAGGAAGGCTTCTTGGAGGAGGTATGGTTTAAGCAGAGCCCTTAAGTGGGGGTAGGGTTGGCATAGTTGGGGAGGCAGAGGGGGACTTTCCAAGTGTGGGCAAAGCACCAAGCATATTCAGGGGATAGTGAAGACTTCAAATGGGGGCCTGGAAAGGGGCATTCAGGGAGGTGGGTCTGCACAGAATAGGCTGGAGGAGTAGGTGGGGCTGGACACTGGCCCTAAACAATTCACTGTCTCTCTCCTCCTCTCTACCTACTCTGTCTTCCACCAGGACCAGCTACTCTTCTGTGATGACTGTGACCGTGGCTATCACATGTACTGTTTAAATCCCCCAGTGGCTGAGCCCCCAGAAGGTAATGATGATGAGGTCGACAGTAGCAACAGCAGCTACTCCTACCACTTAGGGAGCCCTCACTATGGTGCAGGCCTTGTGCTAAGTCCTTTCCATGTCTTGTCTCATTCAATCATCACAATCCTACAAGGTAGGTACGACCGCTACCATTTTACAGATGAGGAAACAGAGGCACGGTTCCACCCCCTGAAACTTCAGCTTGGGGGCCGAGGAGATGTCTCCCAGACGTGAGGCTGAGGTGGTAGGGAGGTGTAAGCTTCCAGGGGAACCGGCCCAGGCCTGGTGCAGCCGCTGGTGGCACCGTCCAGGAATGAGGGTCTTTACAACAGTTCAGCTGATGGCCTCGGAGCGCTTAACTGTTTCCTGAGCAGCACCTACCCTCTGCCGAGTTACAGACTCCAGCCCGTGTTCGGCACCGGGCCTCGGTCTCTGAACTGGGAAAGTCAGAAGAGCAACGGGGCTTGCTGGAGTTAGGGCCGAGGGGCGGGGCCTGAGGGGGGGAGAGGGGCGGCTGGTCAGCAGGGCATCTTGTTTCTTGTAGGAAGCTGGAGCTGCCACCTGTGCTGGGAACTGCTCAAAGAAAAAGCCTCCGCCTTTGGCTGCCAAGCCTAGGGCCCCGGGTCACAGAACGTGACCTCCTGCTGGAGAGGCTGAGGCGGAGCCCACTTCAAACCAGATCACGCCCCCACTCCCAAATATCTAGACAGACCCACTGTAAGGAAAACCCGCGGTCACAGAGGGCTTGGACGTGTGGAACCGAGAGGGTGAGGTGTCTGCTCACCTCCTACGCACAGGTTCCAGTATTTCAGCCAGCCCCTCCTCATTTCCCCCAGAAGGATCTTGCACTTTTGAAGAACACCCCGAGCCCCGGCCCTGTGGAACCCCCTCACATTTACCCTGGCCCTGCGGCCCTCTCACTGGTTCCCATTTTAAGGGAAGCTCTTTTGTGACCACCGATCAGTCACTCACATTGTAGTTTGGTGTTTTCTATCTATTGTGTTCCAAGAAATCTTCACACAGCCTCTCGCCTCCTGCTTTGGCTCTTTATCCTGAACTCAGCAGAGGAACAAAAGGCTGTGGAGAAGTTGTTATTTATTACAAGCCTCCCTGGAAACTTCTAGACTCGGAGTCGGGAGGCCATCTTGATGATGAAAATCCCTTTGTTCCTTGGTCTCTGTGAAGAAGAAAAGTGGTTTTCGGCGCCCCCCCCCCCCCACAGATACCTAGTGCTGTCTGCAGCCAGGGTGGTCTCTTGATGGGGCTGGAGAGAGAAGGAGAAGTGCTGAGGGGTGGGCGGAAGTGTTGGGAAGAAAATTCGGAGGCCACAGCCAATCGGTATTTGTTATCCATCGGGAGTGGCTTTGCGAGGGATCAGGCGTTGCGGTTCCTTGTTGACCTTCAGAGCTGGGGTGTCCTTGAGGTGAGACGAGCCACAGCCTATGGCCGGGGAACGATGCTAAGGCTCTGCCTTCCCACCAGCCTGGGTCTGGAGCTTTCCCTGGTGGGACTCAAGAACCAGCAAAGCAGGTGAAGGCTGCCCAGTCCAGAATACAAGTACAAAGGACTGCAGCTTTGCGAAGCCCATCAGTATTGATGTGGTACCACAGGTTCCTTTCCCCAAGTAATTTCTTCCTTCTACACACCGTGTGTTTGCCACTCTCTGCCGACACCTGACTCTGGAGGTTTTAGGGTGGGGAAGAGATGACTGTCACCTAAACAAATAAGCGGGGTGAGTGGATTATTTATGATCATAGTGGCAACGATGCAGAATCCTCAGCTTGAGGGCTTCCCTTGCTCCCTAAGCTCCCCAATACATGCTGGACTCTTGTTTTCAAAAAAAAAAAAAAAAAGATGTTTTGAGAAGAAAAGGTGGGAGGCTGAGCTTCCGAGAAGTCTCTGTTGGAAGTCAGCCCCGAGGGCAGGAGCGGCTCGGGCTGTCTTTGAGTCTCGGTGGCGGTGGCCACAGCAGCAGCACACAATAACTGACACATTTCTGGAAAAATCGTTTGCCCAAAGGGCAGGACTCGGTGAGCGGGACCCCCGCGCATGCTCGGCTGCCCTGAAATCAGCTCCATCTCTGTGGTCCGGCTGCTCACAACAAAGGCCGAGGTTATTTTTAGTCCTTCAGCTCCTGAAGAAGCCCCTGGAGACTCGGGCTAGTTGGGCCACTTCTGCCGGGCTGCAGTGTTCCACGACTTGGCAAGAGCCTCCCTCCCGGGCTCACTGCTCTTGGCCAGGGGACCCAGGGCAGCCTGGCACGGAGCCGAGCGGTGCCGGTCTCTCCCCGGGCCTCGCAGAGTGACCTGTGGCAAGAGACGGGGGTCACTCTCCTGTAGGGGCCCGTGGCCTCCCAGTGAACTGTGTGCATACATAACGATTTGGTTTAAAGGGCCCTGTCCAGATGGGAGTTTCATCTTCCTCATACGATACGTCCTTCCCCCTGCTGGTTGGGGAACCTGTTTTGGATTCTGGAGGTCCAGGGAGGGTTTGGGGAGCTGCTGTGCCGTCTTGTCATCTGTTCCCCAGAAGTGTCACATCAGATGAGCAGACTTCCTCTCCCAACTGCTCTGGCTCTCTGTCCTCCCACAAAACCCAAAGTGGGGTGTCCTCAAAGGCTGATTGTTGGTTTTGAAAATCACTTTGACTTAATTTTATAGAAAAAGTTACCAAAATGTTCCCACATGCCACAGTGGCTTAAAGGTTAAAAAACGAAGTCTGAAACCCCAAACCGTGGCCCTCCTACAAATCCTCTTTGGAGTGTGTGCAAATTCATTCCCCACCTCAGCGCAGATGATGGGGTGGCCCTGATCTGCCTCCATCACACCTGCTGCCCGCGGAAGCTGTGAGGAGGGATTGAGTCTTGCAAGGGAGGGTGCTGTAGCCCCACAGTGGAAGTGGGGAGGGGTGCTCAAGGCCCTAAAATGGGTGTTAAGAGGGTCCAGAGTTCCCTTCCCAGTTTCATTTCCTGTAGGATGGGTCCAACCTCTTCCTCTTTGGAGATCTCAGTTTCCCCATCGGGAAAGTGGGATAGCAAAGCCAGCTTATGGGACGGCACTTTCAGGGTACTGCAAGCAGACGAAATCTCTAGAGCCACATTTATCACTTTCTGTATTGAAACAAAGAAAGTGATGATAAACTTCAAATTGGTCTTTCTCTGAGCCCCAGAGAACGAGCTAGCATCATGGGGTGCATATGGATGATCCGGGTTTTGATTTTGCCTTTGCTATTCAGTAGCTGTGTGACCTTCGGCAAGTCACTTAACGTCTCTGAACCTCAGTTTGCCCACCTATGAAACAGAGATAACAATACTTGCCCTGCCTGTTCCACAGTGACATTGGGAGACCGAAAAACCATAATGTTATATAGATAACCACTGGAAAGCAGGGCTTTCCAGGGAGGGATCCCCAGTGCTTTCTATGCCCCCTTCTTGTGTGAATTAGCCAAGGTTAGATGGCCTTCTCAGAATCTCCCTTTTGATCAAAATGGGTTTATGTTTTAGGGGCTGGGCTGCCTGTGATCAGAGCCAGTAGGCCAAAGCTGTGACAAGGACCCATGCATGGGTTTCCTGTTGGTGGGAGGTGAGGGATTTTCCCTGGGGTTGGGGATTTCAGAATGAAGATACTTGGGATACTCCCTTTTACAAGATCATCGCCGCCTGGACTGGGAGCCAACTTCTGGAGAGGGCTATAATTCAGTTCAGTGTAACATTCACTTAGAAACTTTGGTGTAAAACCCAGCTCTGCTACTTTCTAGCTGGTTGACCTTGGGCAAATGACTTAACCCCTCTGGGGCTCATTTTCCACATCTGTGAGGCAGGGAGAGGTGGCCTCTCCAGTTGGTGCAGGGCTGAGCACGAGTGCTGGTGAAGGTCCCGGCACGGGGCCTGGCCTGACGGAGGCCCCCACACTGGCGTATCTCTTGTCACTGGGTATAGAGGCCACCAAGTGGAGATAATGATGCCCTCGCCTGCCAGCTCGAATCCCTAGAGCAGCCAGAGTGACTTTGTTCCACTGCACCCCGATATTGTGGCTCCAACCTGGCCAGAGAGGGGGCGAGGCCGTGGGATCCACGCCGGGAGTGGAAACCCTCTGTTTTTGAAACACGGCTTTTTGCACCTGCTTGGAGATTGGCATTCTGATTTCCTTCTCAACCCCCCACTGACGCATAGCACCTAGAGCAGGACCCGTGGGTCCCGCGGCGTCCCTGCTCCTGTCATGGCCCCAGGGCCGGGTGGGAAGTCCAGGCAGGCCGCGAGGAGCAGCTGCTCCCCGGGGCCCCGCTCAGACATGAGACCGGAACTAGGGTGGTGAGCCGTGGGTGGGTGGGAGGGAGGCCAGATTCTTCCAGAGCTGGAGAAGATAACAGGTTTTAAGGTTGGGGGAGGGTTTGGATTTCACAGTGATGGTGTCATGATACCCCAGAGAGTTCCATTCGTGGCGCATTTTAGGCTTTGTACTTTGAACACAGCACGATGATTCCTTTCGGCCCTCCCCTTGAAGAGTTCAGATAGTTTAAGGAAGGAAAATGAGATGATTATTATTACTTTTCCCACTGGGGTAAGTTTAGGAGACAGACCTGTGCTCTTGAAGAAAGATTGCTGGCAACCTCAGGCTTTAGAGTTAGAGAAGAGGGGCCCCTGTTCTCCCCATTGAGTCTGTGGTTGGGGGGGGAGGGCCGGGAGCCCCAAGGACCACCTTCCCTGTCCCGAGGCTGGTTCTCAGCCTGCTACAAATGGGGAACAGCAGCCTCCCTTCCTCTCTCACTCCCTGACCCGCCCCAGTGCAGGCCCATCCTCAGGACGTGCCTCTGTCACACCCCAAGGAAATGCTGGCTCCCTGGGCCCGAGCCATGCTCTTGTTCCCAGCAGAGACACCCAGCAGGCCACAGCTGGTTCCTTTTTGGAGCTGTGCATGGTGTCACCTGTACTGGGCTCATTATTTTGCAGGAGGGAGGGAGGAAGGGGGGCCCAGAGGAAGGAGATGGGGAGGGTCAAAGATCTTTCACGTCAGGCAAAGCAAGATGAAGAGAAGGGAGGGGAGGGCACTTGAGGAGGGCCCAGAAACCTGATTTGCACTTGGAAGTCCTAGAGCTAAATAAGTAGAGGGTGTGGGGTGGGGAGGCAGAGCGCGGCCAACTGCTCGGGTGCCTTGAATGTGGGAGGATGAACAGAGCCTCCAGACAGACGGACTGGGGGCTTCCTTTGAGCATCTCAGCAGCTGCTCCTAGGAAGGCCTGGCTGTGTGGCCCCCTCTCCATGCTTCCAGCCCAGGCTGCTGGGAAGAGAGGCCCAAAGGAAGCATCTCCAGGAAATGGGGGTGGGGAGGGGTCTGGGCCTTGCCGGGTCCTCCTCCAGTTGGTTTCTTAGAATGAACAGGGGGCTCCCTGTGCGAGGGGAAAGATCTAGAAGTGGGTGGATTCCCAGGGAAGGCTCTGTCTGGGCTCTGAGTGAGGCTTGGCTGTGTCCCTGCAGATGGCTGAGACCTGAGGTGACTCCCCAGGATCCTATGCGGCTGTGGGGAGGGGGTGTGGATAACAGGAGTCAGAGGGTACAGGAATGCCCCTTGGTCAGTCTCTTTGTTCCCATCTCCCTTCCTTTCTTTGCTCCAGTGCCTTGAAAGAGGGTCACTCCAGGGTTTCCCCCTCTTTGGCCCCACCAAGAGAAGGAAGCATTTGTGCTGATGGTGACATTTCCCAGGGCAGGCCAGAGGAAGGCAGGAACCGGGACTGGCGGGCAGCCAGAGCCCTCTTCGACAGAGATATAAATACTAATCATGACCTCTAGCCCGGGCAGCGAGCAAAGTGGCCATTCAGGACGGCACCGACCCAGCCTGGCACATACATGTGCCGTGGTGGGAAAGGCAGGGAGGGGAAGCGGTCCCTGCAGGACTTGGGGAGGCCCCTGAGCCCCTGTTTTTCCCCTCAGCAACCTCTCCAGGTTATATTTACACCCAGTGCATCCTGTTTGCCTGCCTCTTTGCCTATTATTTCTATCAATGTTATCAATATTGATGATGAAACAGGGACACACACACACACCCCTCGCTTAACAAACTAAAGTGAACCTTCTGTGTTGCTCCAGGACGAGAGGGAGAACCTGCTTGTCACAGGGGGTCTTTCCCTGAGGTCCAGCCAGGCCCACCCCAGGTTCCAGCCCCTGCACACCTCGGGCACTTGTACGGGGAGCCTTATGCTTGGAGGACCACTGGCACACGGACTCCTTCCCCTCTTCCCTCACTTCTGCTTCTTTGGGGGAACGTGTTTGGCAATTGTTGTGGACTTGGAAGCAAAAGTCTCAATCCTGCTGTCAAAGGGACATGCAGATTTTATGGCTGGAACTGGGAATGTGGTTCTTATTGACTTTGCCCTTTTGTGTTTACTCCCCACCCGAGGCCTTGGTTCTCCTCTTGCTTGGCCCACCTCCTTTCTTGCACCCGCCCCTCCCTTCCCTCCTGCCACGCCAGATGCCGAAGGGTGGGGTGCTGGCAGGAACACGCAGTGGCACAAAAGGAAGAGAAAATATACCCCCTGCACATTTTCAACATGTAGTTAAAGAGGTCTAAATTAGGTACTAGAAAAAAAGGAAGGAAGCATTGCTAGATAATATGTGAGCGAGAGAACGAAACTATAGAATGGTTATCTCAGAGCAGAGGAGGTGGGAGCAGGTGGCTGGGAGGGGGCTAGGGAGGCAGAGAGCCCTAGCTTCCAGATGCATCTGGTCTCTGTGGCATTTGGGAAAGCAGAGGAGTCACGCTGTGGCAGGAAACGGTCAGATGCTTAGGGAGCATTTGTGCCTTTGGCTGGGAAAACGAGAGACGTCCATCTGAGTTGCTCACTGTTTATCTGCCGTGTTTGCCCACGGGGCATTTTTGCTCTGAAGGAAAATGAGCACATTTCTTGCCCGCCAGGAGGGGTTGCTGGGCAGGCTGGTACTGGCTAAAACACTTGGCAGGGCAACACACTAGGTCCTCTGGGGGCTGGAAAAAGAAACCACATCCTGGCCCAGCCTTCAACCTGCTTTTCAGTTCCAAAATCACACTGTCCCATGGCATTCTGACCACATGTCTGGTAACATACCATCAGGGAAGGTGTATGTGTAATCTAGGTCTCTCCTTTTGTGTTCATTCATGCATGCTCATGGATAGAAGAGGAGCAGGCTCAAGTATCTGGTCGTTTCCACCCTCTGGAGAGGCTGGGGGGAAGAACACCGTTGACCTCAGCCTAGTTGCTTGCATCCATCTGCCCAAGCACTGGCTGCCCTTGGAAGGTGACCGTCTTTACCATGAATTTCAGCGATGATGAAGGCACCTGGGTTGGGGTGCGCCGAGCGGCCGAAGGGAGCTGGGGCCGTGCCTCCAAAAGCTGGTTTGGACTCCTGGGGTGGTGGGCGGGGAGGGGCAATTGGCAGGGCCTGACCAGAGCTGGAAAGTGACTCATCTGACAGTCTTGTCCTGTCCCCACTCGAAAGAGCAGAGGGGAATGGTGGGACGGGGGCCTCATGCTCAGCCTGGGGGGTGGACTCCCTTGGAGACCCCCAGCAGCCTGTCTCGGCCTGCTGTGCAGTTCTGGCAATGGCAGCGGGAGGAGGGCACGGGGGAGAGCCGTAACGTTGGAGGCGTTTCCAGTAACCCTCCTATGCCCACCTTTGGCCAGGTGCTCATCGGATCCCGACTTCATGCTTCAGTAGACTCCCTATTGTCTGAATTGACGGCATCAGGAAGAAGCCATTTGTTCTCTCTTGTCTCTGCACATGTGACAGCCAGATTTCAGCTTCTCGCTGCTCCCTGAAGCAGCCACACTGAGCTTGCTTTCAGGCTGGATGCCGGGGCTCGGGGGAGGGCGCGGATCTGCTCGGGTGGGGGTGTTAGTGCCGAGTCGGCCGAAAGCCGCCTTGGTGTCTCTGCTGGGAAGGCCCCGGGAAGGCTCTTTGGGGTCCCTGGACAGCACGTGGCTCCGAGCGAGGCAGAATTTTGGTGATCTCGGTGAGAGAGTCAGGGACATAAGGCTTTCGTAATGCTTGGCTGTTTTTCAAGTGATTGAGAACCTGAAATGCATTCTGGGCTTTGACCACTGCCCATATGAAAGCCTTCGGTTCTTTTGAACTGAGCCTCCTTTGAATGACCCCGATTCACCTGGTCTGTTGTGCTGGTGGCAGGGCAGAGGGGAGAGTCATCTGACTTGGATCCCGTCCAGGCCAGACTGGCAGCTCCACTCCCAGGCAGCCGGCTTCAGACTCTGAGCCCACTGGCCCCCTCAGCTCCATGAGGGATGGACCTGGGAGCGGGACAGCTCAGAGCCCTGAGACGGTCTCCCCTCCTGCCTCCACCTGAGTAGACTCTCAGGCTGAGAACACAGCCTGCTCAGACCCCCTCCCAGCCTGATGCTGACCCACTGGACCAATTAGGAAATCGACACCGGAAGGAAAGGCTGGCCTGTTCACGTGACACAGTGGATTGGGGCAAAAGCCAGTCCTCAGGTAGGTCTGCTCCCCAGCCCCCATGCATTGAGGCTGAGGGCGATTTTAAAGCCTGGTTTTGAGAACATTCCCTTTTGAGAGCCAAGAAATGGAGCATCTCTGCCCAGAAGCCAAAAGAAATTGCTTTTCTTCTTCTAGTTGCCTGATGTCCCACTGTGTTTCTCCCCAGGAGAAAGGAGGCTGGTTCTGGGGGCTTTGGTGAGGGCTGCCACCACATATGAAGCCTGGAGTTGCGGGTGGGCTGGGGTAGAAAGGGTGAAGAGGTCCTTTAGAAGGAGCTTCCTACCCAGGTACCGCATGAGGAAGCCCATGCCTGTGTAGGTTCTGGGAAGGGCATGGAAGCCCTTGGTTGGGCTCAGACCTGGAGAAGTCTGGGAAGGGCTTAGTCTCCACTGCTCTGTCTCAACTGGTGAATAGACCCTGGGTGCCTTGCAGCCTCAGAAATTTACTGCCCCCAGATGGCTTTGGCCATATTTGGAAAGGGTAGCCCTGGAAATGTCCCAGTGATCTCCTATTGCTAGGTCTCCATTGTATCTCTAGACCTGCAGACACGATGCAAACTCGGGGTCGCTTTCTTCTGGGTGTGGGCACAAGAGAGGGAAGCCCTTTCAACAGGAACACCCCCATCTTTCCAAAGTGCTTTCTTGTCTCTTGTACTCTCTCGCCCCACCCCCACCCCACCCCAGCTCTTTCTGAAACTCTTAGTCATAAAAGAATGGCCGAGAGAGCTGGCCTTGGCGATAGACATGCCCGCGACTGAGGGTCTTACTTTTATGCTCCCTTGGACTCCCTCCCCATCGGACCTTGGGTTCCAACACCACAGTACCTCCTGCTGACTGGACAGCTTAGGGTTTTTGCCTTGAGCTGCTCGGGGACTTTGGGAGGCTGGCACAGGTTTCAGGAGACTAGAGAGAAGGGCTCCAGGCTTAGGAAGTTGTATGTAATGGTCTGAAGAAGAGATCCCCATTGGCTCCTCTAAAAAGCGACCACCGCAACAGGCAAACAGAGGCCCCCCAGCCCCGCCCCCTGACTCTTTCAGGTGTGATGTGATGTAGTCTCAGTGTGTAGGTGTGTGCACCGCTCTGCTCCCGTCTTCTGGGGTGCTCCTTTCTCTTGCGTCAAGTCTCCCCTCTCTTGTGGCTCCCGAAGTGGGCAGCACTGTGCTGTTTCCGCCCTCTCGAAGGGATGTACCACGAGCTCTCGTGTTTCAGTATTGGAGGTGAGGTGGTGCCGCATCTCCCGCTGTCCGAAGGGGCCACGTGGGTTCTGTGACTTCCCAGACAGCTGGTGTGCTCTGAAAGGCTCCAGGAGGATCTCCAGGTTGGAAACAGCTCACATCCTGATTTTTAGGCTCACCCAGAGGCCGAGGCAACTGCTTTGTTTGGGAAGGCTGCCTGGAGGGGCTGCCCAGGACCCAGGACCCCTCCCTCTCTCCCTGCCTTTGGTCCTGTCCTGACCGGGTTCCGGGAGGAGGGCCTTGGAGAGGTCAAGACCTGGAGCCAACATGACGTGGGCATCAAGCAGTCTTTATCTTAGGGACCCCTGGACATCCCAGCCCCTCTGCGGAGCCCTTGCACGCTCACAAAGACTGAGTCACAGGCCCCGTCCCTTCTTTGCTGTGGTTAGTATCTTGTTCTGTGGTTGGTTAGCAGTGTTGATGACCTATGTAGCAAATCTTTTTTGTCTGCAATTTAGAGAATGTGTAAACAAATAAAAGGCTTTAAAACACTTGGAGACTTTTGGTTATTTCCCCCGCCTTGCGCCACCTCCCCCCCGCCCCCGCCCCAGGACCGAAGTCTTCAAAAAACCAACTGGAAACATACAGATCCTGTGGGAGTAGGGCCCTTTCACGTTGGGGTATACAGTGGGACTCCATGTGTGCGTGTGGTGTGCTCATGCTTGTGTGCACAGCGTGCGTGATGTGTGTCAGGCTCCAGAGAAACCTGGTGCTTGCATGTTTGCAAGGAGACGCCCGGTCCGGGTGTCAGTTGTTGCTGGTGATGGACTTCCGACCCCCACAAGCTCCGGGGAAGCCCCAGTCCCCGCAGCTTTCGTGGGCATGGCAGGGAGCACCACCTAGAGCTTCACCGAGGAGGAGACCCCCGTGAGAGGCCAGGGCGTTCGAAGAGAGCCCCCTGGAACTTCTGGGGGAGGGGAGGTGGATGGTTCAGAGATGACTCACGGCTGAGGTGGGGGAGAGACAGACCTCAGGCTCAGGATCCATCTAGAAGCCAGCTGAGTCATTGCTTCTCCCCTGTCAGGTCAGAAACCGCCTTCCATAAAAGGCAGTGAGATGGCTGCCCCAAGCAAGGAGCAGGAGGCTTTGCAGAAGACACATGTGCCCTGAGAGTCTCCCGAGCCTGCTTAGCAACCGCCTTAAAGGAACAGGGGGACTCCGGGACCACGCAGCCAGGGGGGTCCTGAGGCCTCGAGCTAGGAGTCAGTCTTCCAAAAACACATTTAAGATAAATCAGCAAATAGAGCCTCTCCCATGTCCCCCCAGGCCCTGGGGGTCCAGCAGGGAAGGCAAGGCCCTACCCCTCACAGGGCTTACAAGCCAGGCAGGTAATAACACAACACATGACGACCGGGGTCCAGTGGGAAATGGGGGAGCTAGAACCCGGGCAGGAACTCCTGTCTCAGTCCATCAGTGGGCCTTTAGTTGGAGTTGGCTTGGACTGTCCAGGAAGACACGGGTGGACATGGCAGCGGGGAATAGCAGGTCTCTCTTAGTCCCTCTGCTGGGGGAGGGCTCTCCTGCTCTTCAAGACTGTGTGCCTTCAGCCTTTCCTTTCCAGGCTGAATCTGGGCTGGTTCTTTCTAGCCCAGGAGCCACTGCTCTTGCTGTAAACATGTGCCATCCAGCAGGTTGCTGAGCCATCTCTACAGAGGGAGTGACGGCCCCACGCAAGGGACGGAGCAGAAAGGCAGGGTCTCCACCCAGAGAGATCTCGGGAGCCACTGATGCCGGCCGTGGGGGCCAATGGGCTCAGGACAAAGTCCGGGCCAGCGAGAGATGGCCCAGACACCCAGGCACAGGCCTTCTGTCTGCACAGACGGTGGTGAGGTTTCCACTCGGACCCCAGGGAACCCAGCTTCGCATCCCAGGCTCATTCCACCTGTTGCTGAGAGATGCACGTGGTCAGCTGGGCTTGGGAAAGTTCTCTAGCACAGCCCAGACACCGATGTTGCTCTCGGGAGTCACAGGGATGGTGGAGGGAGGGGGGAACATGGAGGGACCTGCATTATTGTTCGAGCAAAGTCAGAGCAGAATGGATCTCCTTCGTTCTTTCCTTGGAGAGAGGGAAAAGCACGGGATAGGGGTGGGGCAGGGCAGAGGACTAAGAAGAAAGGGCCAAGGGGATAGCACCCCGTGTTAGAGAGAGCCCAAGGCTGTGGACTTGTGACAGAGATACAGGGGGGTTCCCTGTCTTGGAGCAGAAGGGACACTGGGAGAGGAGTCAGAAGCTCTAGGTCCTGTGTTATCTAGCTGGGTGATGTTTGACTTTTGCAGACACGGGCACAAACTTCTATCAACTCTATCAACTCAGCAGGTTTGGAGAAGGAGCTAGCAGACCAGGGGAATATGCACACGAGCACCCATATCCACCCTGCAGCCCCGAAGCCCAGGTTCCCCAACCTGTGTCACAGGCCCCCTGGGGTGGCTGATGTGGCCTGTCCCCCACGCAGCCCCTCGGAAGGGCAGGGTGAAGGCCAGACACAATGAAGCCAGAGGTTTAGCTTGTTCTACAACACTGGTCTTCCCAGTGAATTCTGCAGAGGCCTGCCTGGGTCAAGCCACTGACCAGCACCACTAGGATGTCATCTACTTCCTATGTGCCTGGTTCTGCTGCTTAACAAAACCCACAACTTGAAAGCATCTTTGGGACTACACGGTAGGGACCCAAGGGGTGTCCCCTGAGGCTGCAGAAGGCAATGTGATGACGGGAGGCCATCATGGGCCCGTGACCCTTTGCCAAGTACAAATAGATGTGGTCTCTCCTCCCAGCTTTCTCCAACGGGGGCCTGACTCCCACCGGGGGCTTCTCCCTTGGGTTCCTCTTAAGCAGAGCAGAGGAACGTGGGTGTCATGACTCGGAGGCTTCACTTCCTCCTCTCTCGGGGGTCCCTGCAGCCCGCAGCACTCACTACCCTCCCTCCCCCACTGCACTTCCCACCCTGCTCTGGTCTCACTGGTGCTCTGCAGTCTGCTGTCACCTCCTCGTCCGGAGCCCCAGCCCACCAGTGCTCTCGCAGGGCCAGAACAACAGTGTGCTCCCAAGGCGGGTGGGTTGAGAATGTTCGGGCTAAACTTGAGGTAATTAGCATTGTTCATGCTCGTTCTGTGATATCACAGCTGTGAGCCTCATTAAAGTGCTCTCCAGGGGGAGGCAAGCCGAGATTCAGGTGTCAGCTCTGCTCTTTGCGCAGTGCCCGCCTGCCATCTCCAAGCTCTGTTCAGAGGCCTGGTTCATTCCCGGCCCTCCTGGGCCCTGCTCCCTGTCTGCTGGCATCTGGGCCCCCGCCTCTCTCAGCTGGGCCTGGCTCCTCCCGGCCCTCTCCGGCAGGAAGCTCTCTCCCTTCCACCCGGGGAGAAACGCGAGGGAGCGGCAGGGTGGCTGCCGACCTTGCAGCCCCCACTCGGCTTTGAGAGAAAGGGTTCTCGCCCTGGTGGGGAACCCAGCCTGTCCTCCGAGCCCTGGGGCTTTTTATCCAGGGCTGTTCCCTCCTTCTCTTCCCGCCCCCTCCGCAGAGAAAAGCCAGGGCCTGGTGCCCCCCCCCCCCCACCTCCTGGCTGGATCTCCCCGCTCGACTCGCATCTGCTGCCGAGGCCTGTCCTCAGAAAGAAACCAGAGTCCCTCTGGTTTTAATTTCTGGGATTCCTGATGTCTGGGAAGGGAGGGAGGGGACAGACTATTTGCCAAACAGAGAAATATGAAACGCTCTTCAACCCCCTTGAAACCTTGAGGAAAATAATGCCGGGCCCACTAGGGACTACACACAGGCTCAACCCCAAACAGAGGCAAAACACAATCCAGAGAGCCTCCCTGGGGTCTGGGGTGCTGAGGAGGGCCCCGTGGTCTCCCCTTTCTGCTCCCCTTACAGCTCTGGGTCCTCCGTGTCCACAGAGATGCTCAGAAGGGTCATCTAAGACATTTGTCATGAGCATAACTTGACCATCTTCTATGAGCTATAGACTTGGAGGACACCGAGCTCAGTCTCAACATGAGAAACTCTCAGTGGGAACAAAGGGTCAACCGAGGGGACTAACAAGTACACAAGTGACTTGAATTCAGGATGAGATGACAGAGGTATGGTCCTGAATGGACACAGCGGGGGAGAACATACTCAGAAGGGCTAGGCAACTTGGAGCCAAATGCTGAGGGATGGTGTGGGACTTCCATAGCAGTGATTTGGAATTTGGGAGTGGGCTTTCTAAGTGAAGATGGAAATGAGAGCAAAGGCCTCCTTTTACCGATGGATAGTGGGCTAGTCTTAGGCCCTGGGACCCAGGCTGCCTCCCAGATCTGGGGGAAACTCTTCCATGGAAGAGCAGCTCCCTAGTTGCCAACAGGACTGCACAGAGGGCCTCTTCTGAAGCTGAAAGCTGGTTCTGGAGGCTCTCAGAGCCCTTAACCTATGGGAGATGAGCAACTCTCCTGCCATTTTGTTTGATGTGTGGGCTTGGATCCTTGCAACCCTTACTCCCTCTCCCTGCCCTCTGCACATCCTCTCCAAGGATAGCCCCTTAAGCTATTCTCAGTTCTTGAACCTTCATCTGGATCCTTTTTAGGTGGGTTTTCACAATCCTCATTTCCCACAACTACTCAGAACTTCTCCAACCTTCCATTCTGTCTTTCGTCAATGTGTCTGAGTTGTGTTCTGTCTAGAAGGCCACCATCCATGCTCCAGGCTCCCACCATCTTGTACTTCTACTTTCTCCACCTACAAATACCTTTAAGGCTCAACTCAGCCCTCTCTCCTCATGGAGCCTTTTCTGACTTGCTCAGGGAGGAGCAGCTCCTTCTATGGAGCTCCCATTATGTTGAGCACATACCTCTTTTATAGCACCTAGCACTCCCTGGTCCATTTGTCAGCTTTCTGGCTGGTGGTCCCCCATCAGACTGAGCTTTCTGGGGGCACAGACTATGTCTTGTTCACTGCTGAATCCCAGCTTCTCTGGTACATGTTCAATAAATGGAGGGAGGGATGGATGGATGGATAGATGGCTGGCTGGCTGGATTCATGAGTGAGTGAGTAAATGAGCGAGCAAATCAGAGGAAATGGGGTGGGGCCTGGAGCACAGTCTGCCTTACAGACACGGGTCTTTTCCCCTCTGGGGCAAGGCCCTGGCAAAGCCAGCAGAGGTCCTGCACCATGGGCCCCGGCCCCTGTGGGGGAGATGGCTCTGTTAGGTGGGAAGGACTGGGTGGCCAGGCCTTTGCCCAACGGTCTCTGCTGGGTTACTGTGGCCCACTTAAAACCTGAATCCTTCAAGTCCCACTGCATTATTAACAGGATCTATATTTAGTGGTCTACCCTGTGTTCTTCTTAAAGGAAATCCACTCGGCACTTAAAGAAATAATAAATTATGAAAATGATTTCTATGCCTCTCTGGGGGCAAAAAAGACCAGCGTTCTCCTTAAAGAGCTCAGAAAATACATTATTAGATTAGTCCCTAAACCGACAACCAGAGGCTAAAGCCATTTGTAAAGAGCACCTAAGAGTACAGGGTTTAAAACTGGTGGTTTATAACTATCTTTCGATTTTAAAGGACTAGGTAAGAATCATGGCCCATCTTCCTCCAGCCAGGATCTAACTATGGAGGGGGTGAAATGCAGCCTCTGGGACCATCTCTTAGTGGTGCTTTTGTTGTGCCATAAAATCATTAGCTTTCCTCTAGCTGCACCATTTACAGAATATACACTGTACTCCTGTAGGCTTTTAATTCTGTCTTGAGGCCAAAATAATTGCCCCTGGGAATACAGTTCCAATCATGGAAGGCAGCAAAAAAATACATTTCAATTACAAAAGTCAGTGGACTCTCACACTTGGGGACCTATTTGTTGACCGGAAGGAGGTGCCAGGAAAGCTCATCCCTGCCTCAATGCACACCGAGAAGCAGCCGGTTTGCAGGGGCTTGGGGGCCCGAGAAGGCTCGGAGGGAAGGTCAGGGCTGCTCCTTGTGGTGACTGCTGGTGAGCATTGCCACTTGCCCTCCAGGAGCCTTAGCAGCTTCATCTGTAACATGGGATAAGGACACCTATTTTGTAGAGGAACCGTAAAGATTAAAGACAGTCACACGTGCATAGTGCCTGGTGCATATTGTTCTCCCTTGCTCTTCTCCTTCCACCTCTCTCCCACCATTTAATGACAGATATGGCAACAGCTTTGATCTAGAAGAAAAGGTGAATAAGATCCTGCCCTCAAGACGGGAGGAGTTCCCTCAAGAAATTTAGGCACAAAAGGGCCAAGGAAAGTACATGAGTTGGGAATCAGAGAGAGGTGGCTTTGCCTCTTTGTCTCGTAATAGAGAGAGTTGCATCTACCTTATATCTTGCATTCGTAGGAAGATGAAATGGGCCAACTCCGGTAAAGCTCTTGGCCCTGTACCTGGCACATGAGAGGTGCCCACTAAATAGTTGTATGGTCTTAGATTGTGGAGTTTATCCTCAGAAATGAGGGGAACATGGCAAAGGTCACAACAGCTGTCAGATAATGAGAGTTCAGCCGGGAGAGGACTTCCAACTAGAGAGAAAGCTAGGAAGGCTTCAGAGAGGAGGTGGCATTTTAGGTAATTTGGACATTAGGTGATGGGAGGAGCAGAGAGAGCGAGCGAGTACTCCAGGCATGTGTGTGGAGGCAAGGAAATGTGGCTAGTAGTTCAGGCTGGTCAGTGTGGACAGAGTTTCAGGAGCCAAGGCAGGAATGCCTGAGGCTGGGGTCTGACCTGGAAAGTCTTCAGCAAGGGAATGGAGTTGGGAGCTTCCAATGGAGAGCTGCTAAATGTTCCTGAGTAGGGGAGGTGTGGTGTGCTGTGCTGAGCAGGCTGGATTTGAGGACCAGGGCCCTGTCATACAGAGCCTGCTGATGATTGCAGGCAGACAGACTGGCTGGGTCAAGGCCAGGTGCCAAATGGGGGCAGGTGCGCTGCAGACTATAATTCCCAGGCCAGGGTTTTGGAGGCTGAGAAGGAGGGACCAGAGGCTGCAGCCCCTTTGCTCTCTGCCCTCTCCACTGAGGGGCCCACTCCTCTCTCCACTTCTTTCCCAGGGGTGTGCTAAAGATGGGAGGGGGCCCCACCCTCCTGTGAGTCCTCTGGCATTTCCAGGCCAGCTAGCACGGTGTGGAGGAGCTGGGCCCAGGGTCCCAGACTCAGAACTCGAGCACAGACAAGACCCCTGGATAGCCTTTCTCTAGTTCGGGGATGGGCTTCCAACTCATTTGTAAAATTTTATGTGGGGTGTGTGTGTGTGTGTGTGTGTGTGTGCGTGCCTGGTTTTCCTCAGATTCTCAGAGGGATCTGTGACATCCCCAAAGTTGAAACACCCCTTGTCAATGTAATCCCTTCTTTTTCCAAATGAAGAGACTAAGGCCCAGAGAGGAAGAGTGACTCCCTGAGTCTCACAACTAGTTAACCGCCATCAAGGGCAAACTACCTTTTCTTCTGAAAAGGATGTCTGTCAGGAGAGCAGGGGTGCTGGGAGCTGGACTAGGAGTGGAAACAGAGAGGAGAGAGGGACTGGGGGAGGAGGAGAGAGGAACGCCCAGAATTGCCCAGGGATTAACCATCTGTGTGTTTTGTAGGGGCCGGTCCCCCCAGGATACCTGATCTCCTTCTCCGGGTATTGTTCAAATACTTTCCCAGGGATGGACTGGGCTGGGCTGGCAAGTGGGGGTGGGGCAGAAGGGGGAGGGGAGAGGGAGAGATTGAAGGTGGTAACAAGCTGGTGGGGGGCGGGGAGAGAGAGAGAGAGAGAGAGAGAGAGGAAGTGAGCGCATGCTTGAGGACTTAGAAAGTAGGCAAGCCCTCCTCAGCTGCCCTCAGAGGGGAGTTCACTGGACTCAGGCCGTCCTCCCCAAGGCCTTGGGGCCAGGATGGTTGTGGAGGGAGGCTGAGCCTCCACCAGGATTTTCCGGAGGGCAGTTCCACAAATACGAACGTAAGGGCTGAGTGTGTATCAACCCACAGGTTTGCTGGCTGCGCTTGAGTCTTGCCATTAGTTTAAAATCCTTTTTCATTCCCCCTCAGCCCCATCTTATGCACTTCTCAGGCCACCATTACTAGCTTTGAAATCACAGACTCCGGCAGCGGGAAGTGACCTCAGGGACCAGCAAGCCCAGTGCTTTTCACAATGTTCTCTGATGGGCCTCAGGGGCTCCATGAGCTGAACAGGTGGGGGAGAGGCTGACTGACCTCTTCCTCCCAGAGCTGTGGCAGCCACGCAGCACAGTTCTACTGATCAGCGGCCCCTCAAAGATTGTGTTGGGGGAAGGAGTTCCTTGGCTAAAAACATGATTCTAAGCTTCCTGCCCCGCCCTCAAATTTATAGAAGGGGAAACTGAGGCTAAGACTTGCTGGGGGCGATAGGGAATCTGGTGGCTGAGCTGGGTTTCAAGTCAAGTCTCCCCACGCTCAGGCCAATTGCCTGGTCTCTTCTTTCTCCCTGGGCTCAGCAAGGGAAGGGAAGGCCTTGCAGAGAGGGATGGGGCTGGGTGGGGTTGAGGCCAGGGAAAGGGGATGTGTGAACCCCAGAAAGGTGCCGCTCTCCTGCCACTGAGGCGTGGGGAAGTCCTCCCCACAGCGCCCTGGCTAGAATCCTGGATCTTGGGCCTGGCCTTCTGTTCCTGGCCAGCAGGGAAGCAGCTGCAGGGTGGAGGTGATGGGTGAGTCGTGGGAGGGGGAGGGAGACCCCAATTTCATACACCAGAGGTTTAAACTCTTTGCACCCCCAGTGCGGGGGTGTCGGGATGACTCTGTGTCTCTGTGAGCTTGATGGAAAGCTCTGGCAAGCCCGTCGTCTCTTTCTTCTAAGGCTGAGCAGACAGATGAAAGCAGGCCCCAGCCGCTGAGCGGGGAGGGGGGGGGGGGCTCCAAGCAGAGGTGGCTTCTGGACAGCTGTGGAATGCCTTGTTTGCATATATGCAAATGAGCGCCTGGCTCCTTTCTTTCCCAGCCTCTTCCAGGCAGACCCAGGTGCTGTTGGAAGAGTCCCAGATCCTACATCAAAATTAGCCTCTTAAATGGGTTTTTGGTCTCCCAATGTGAAATTTCCTTTGAACTCCTTCCCAAACTCTGGGAACCTTCCCAGTCCCCAACTCTGCCTCCCTTCCAGTCATGTTAGCTCCTCAAACCCTAGGAATTACAGCTGAAGAAAAAGATTTGGAGACAGCCAGGGACAAAGGGCAGAGCAGTCAGGAGGTTCTAGATGCTGGTCCTGGCTCTGCCACTTTTCAGCGTTACCTGGGGTAAACCACCTAACCTCTCTGTACCGCAATGTCCCCAATGGGTAAACAAAGAGAGGGGCTGAAGGTCCCTTCCAGCTCCAACAGTCTGCAAATATTTGCGAACACCTGTGCATTAAAGCTCTGTGGTGGGAAATAACAGATACCAATTCAAGGCTACTAAATTGAAACAGAGGGAGCAGGACACAGGGTATCTCAAGAGGGACAATGGGGTGGGTTCAGAAGGGGAGGGTGGAAAGCTGTCTGGCCCCTCCATCTCTTCTCTCAGCTCCTTTCTTGGCAACTACTTTAATCCCCCCCTTTCTTTCTAGAGAGAGAAAGAGAGAGAGAGAGAGTGAGCAGGGGAGGGGCAGAGGGAGAGGGAGAGAGAGAATCCTAAGCAGGCTCCACGCCAGCACGGAGCCCCACACAGGGCTCAATCTCACAACCCTGAGATCAGGACCTGAGCCGAAATCAAGAGTCCAAACCAATTCAACCAAGCCACCCAAGTGCCCCCAATCCCCTTCCTCTCTTAAGACTGACATTTCTCTGTTCTTCAGTGCACATGGTGAAAAATGAATGTCCTCCAAAACCAGGTCCAGGGAAAGTGACCCCCAGAGACTGAGTCAAATGTCTGGTGGGGGTCTGATTTCAGATTCCCTGTAGAGAACACCTATTGGCTCGGCTTGAGTCAGGTGATCACCACTGGACCAATCAGCTGTGGCCAGAGGGTCAGGGACACAGAGGAGAAACAGGACTGCCTGAGGCCCATAGCCAGATGTTGGGAGAAGGTTTCCAGGTGCTGGGCAGACACCCAGGGAGTGTCTACTACATCTTAAGTAGTGTAAGGTGCTGAATTACAGTATGAGGTACTGAGCCTTTACAATGAGACAGACACTGGGCTAACCATATTTCATACCAGATTCAACAAACCAATGAATGAGATGCTACTATTATCACATTTAATCCTTATCACTATCCCTTGAGGTGGGTTACTCTACCCACTTTATAGATGGAGAACCTGAGGACTAATGAGGTGAAGTTACTTGCTTAAGGTCAAGTATCTTACACCAGGCAGAGCTGGGATCCTTATCTGAGTCTCTCAAATTTATCTTCTCTAAAATAGTAACTTCTATTTAGTAGGACTTTTGTAAGGAATAAGTGATGTAAAGCATGATAAGGGTTTAGCAGAGTGCTTGGCATGTAGGAAGCACTTATTTAGGATGAAGTGGCTCCTTGGCCCATACTTCAAGCCCTGTAGGAACTGGGAATTCAGTGGAAAACAGTTCTACTTCTAGGCACTTCTGACTGTTGAAAAGGTCTTTGTTTCCTGAACTTTTAGACTGGACCGAAATTGGACTCTCAGTGACTTCTATCTACTGATCCTAACCCTACCAGTTAGGGGCTGCAGTAGGCAGAACCATGGCACCTCAAAGATGTCCATGTCTTTGTCCTCAGAATATGTTACATTGCACAACAAGGGGGCATTAAGGCTGTAGATGGAATCAGGGTTGCTCATCAGCTGACCTTAAAATAGGGAGATTCATCTGGATTATATAGATGGGTCCAACATAAAAGGGTCTTTTAAAGATAGAGGAAGGAGACAGAAGAATCATCTTCGGAGTCAGGCGGTATGAGAAGGACTAGACCCACCATTGCTGGCTTTCAGGATGGAGGAAGGGGCCTTGAGTCAAGGCATGTGGGAGGCCTCTAGAAACTGGAAAAGGTGAGACAGGGGATACTCCCCTAGAGCCTCCAGAAAGAATCCAGCCTTGCTGACACCTTGATTTTAGGACCTCTGAACCTCAGAACCAAAAGATAATAAATTTGTGTTATTTTAAGGCACTATGTTTCTGATAGCAATGATAAAACAAAAACAAAAACAAAAACAGAAAACAAAACTAATACAGGGGCATTCCAAGCAAACCAGAGCTTTCAAACCAGTATCCTCTTCATTTGAATGTCTTCTCCTCCAGACTGTAAACCCTGGTCCTTCGAGTGTTCCTCACATGCATGTTTCAAAGAGGGCCAACCATATCAGAACCAAGAAGAGCGCCTTACGTTTAGCAGTTATTGGCTCACTGGTGACTTTGCATAGAGGCGAGCCCAGGTGGCACAGAATGGGTGGAGTGTAGGCCGTCAGGGTTTGTGGTGATGGCCGTGGTGATGGAGAAGAGTAAATGCAGGCATAATTTATCATGTCTCGGCCCCTCTCAACACCCTGCTAAATATCAGAGTAACCTTTAAAGAAGGAGAGACCATCAATTAAATAAACAGATGCCTTGATGGAGAATAGAAGTGTAAACACAGTCACCATTTCATAATTTACTGATGGTAAATCAGCCTTGTTCGCTCGGTGGGCTGTCCTCCACCCACACGAAAGAAAAAGGAGGAAATCCATCAGAACAGGGCAAGGACCTTCATGAGACCCGCTAACCAACAAAACAGATTACAGAGAAAGCTTTGACATCTTCTTCCTGGGGTTAAGATTTTTTAAACAAGGGGTTGCATATGAGTTTTTCTGGAACGAGTCAGGCGATGCCTTTGGAGATGCAGGAGGGTGGTTGAGATGACTTTTGGATGGTTCATACCGCCTTTTAATTCCAGTATCCAAAGGTTGTGATTTGCGCCTGCACATTCACACTCATGATTAAACCATATACACAGGTTACTTAATATAGCTAGAAAAACACACCGAACCATAGTTCCGGTGACCTGAGGATGTGTATGACATATTCAGCAAAATTGGGCCAGGGATTAATATTGCTAAGGTCAGTGTGGTCATTTTGGGCACACAGCGGATAATCTTTCATGAGGGTTCACCACTCTTCAGTATCTTAGTTCATCTGTAATGGACTGGCAGAGAGAGATGGTTATTAGAAGATAAAATGCACTTAGAATCCCCCCATGAATCATTTATGGAAGATACCATGCTTCCATAGACCATGAAAATATGGCTGTTAAGGGCAACTCAGTCACTATTTCTGGATGGCTTTCAAGTGTGACTACAGACCAGACAAATGGGCCTGGATACACTGGAAAGATCTAAGCCTTCAGGTGGAAAGGAAGATGTATAGACAGAGGTGAGCTCAAGGGGGCAGCCTTCACAAGCCACCACATGGTGATACCCATCCTGTGAGGGGTCCCTCGCAGGAGAAAGTGCCCCTGGCCTTACTCTCCTTCCCGTTCCCACTGTAGGCCGGAGGAGGAGAGGTCAGCTGAAGAGGCAATTAATTCAACAGGACTGAGGTTTGGGCAATTAACTTTTAAATATGCAAGCAGTTCAGGAGAGGGAGGAAGTGGTTTCCTCCTAGCACGGCTGGTGAAAGATGGTGCGATGTTATCAAGGCTTTTGGGTAACCAGCAGAAGTGTTTTAATCCCCACTCTGCCCACACTCAGAATCTCAGAGCCCTGATAGCCTAACGATGGGGGCCTCAGGAGCCAAAGAAGGAAAGAATCAGCGTTCTGTGGGTCAACTATAAATAGAACTTAAGATCTTTCTAGAAGGCTGGGGGAAGCAATCAGCTAACTAAAGAACTGTGCAGGAGTTTGCCCAAGGGTGCAGTTTGACCTAGGCTTTTTGTTTCCTTTACAGTCGATAAGGTAGGGGAAATGTCTTTGCTTCTTGCAGGTGTGTCTGAATCACAGCGGACCTCCTGCTGGAAAGGAAGTGGAGGCCGCACGTGGGGGCAGGAGGACCTTGCTTTGAATCTTGGCTCTACCGTGTTTGAGTTGTTGGATCCTCAATAAGTCACTGTACCTGCTCTGGGCTCCTCTGTAAAGCAAGGGTCAAAACACTCACCTTACAAAATCCTACCCTGTTATGAGGATGAATAGATGGTTAATAAGCATGCACTGCTTTCTAGGGCTGCAGGGAGACAAACTACTGGCCCAGGCTGTTAGATTTTGATTCTTCTAACCTCCACCACCAGCCCATTCCCTTATCAGAGAATAAGAGGTCACACCAGGTGCCTCTGTAATCTCTGGGTGACTCAGCTTCCCTGGCCCCTCTCCTGGAAGTTCTGGTTCAGAAGTGGTAGGTTGGGCCTAGGAATTTGTTTCTTAGCACCAGAGATGTTTGAGAAACCTGGATTGGATTATTTTCTTCTGTGAACATCTCAGATCATAAGGGTTATAGGGTAGAGGTAAAAATGCAGACTTCCAGCACCTCTAGCAAGGAAGGCTAGAAAGTTGCATTTTCATTTTTTAAAATATTTTATTTATTTATTTATTTGAGAGATAGAGAGAGAGAGAGCGCAAGAGCGAGCATGAGGAGGAGAGGAGGAGCGGGGGCGAGGGGGAAAGAATCCCCTGTAGACTCCCCACTGAGCGTGGGGCCAGATGCGGGGCTTGATCTCATGACCCCAAGATCATGACCAGAGCCGAAACCGAGATGGACAGCCCACTGACTGAGCCACCCAGGCACCCTTGGAAAGCTGCATTTTTTAAAAAGATTTATTTATTTATTTTAGAGAGAGAGAGAGAGAGAGAGAGAGAAAGAGCACAGTGAGCTGGGGGAGGGGCAGAAGGAGAGAGAGAGAATGCTGAAGCAGACTTTGTGCTAAGCATGGAGCCCAAGCAGGGCTTGATCCCAGGACCCTGAGATCATGACCTGAGCAGAAACCAAGAGCCGGCCACTTAACTGACCGCACCACCAACGTGCCCCAGAAAGTTGCCATTTTTAACTAGCATATCAGGTGACTCATATGAACAAGAATATTTGGCAAAGCTAATCGAAATGATCTTTAGGGTCGAAGTCTATGACCGTTCGCTCTGAGCTGATGGTCCGCTAAGGTACATAGGTCTGGCCATATTGTGTGTCAAAGCAGGCAGCTCTTCCCTCCAGTTGGTAAATGGCTGCTGCCCCCACCTCTCTGTAGTGTCCTGACCCAGGACCCTTTTCTCTGAGGACCCTCTCCCACCTCTGCACAACCCAGCCACTAAAGGGTAAACACCCGACACAGCGTGGGTCTCATTGCTGTGGGCCAGCATCTCTTCTGACTGATGGGTACCTGGGCTACAACACCTGTAAAATATCTCAGTGTTACTCCTGCCTACCCTCCTTAAAGCCGTCATCAATCCCAGGCTGCCAAACGTTGTGGGAGGAGGCAGAACCAAGAGCAACTCATGGATTTCCTAACTTTTCCCAGCTTTGATTTGGCTTTCATAGCTAGCTCTTTTTTTGATGGTGGTGCATCTTCTCCCTCCTGGGAATGTCTGTGTTAGACTCTTGATTGCAAGGATCAGCCCACCTCAGTTCATCTCAATATGGCAGAAGATCATTTATTGGCGGTGAGATTCCTACCAGTGATCACAGCCTCTGAGAAAGTCCCCAGGACTACCGACTGCCCTCGGTTCAGCTCTGCCCACATCTTGGGGACTGGAGGGTCAGCAAGTCACCCACTGCAGTCACGGCCTGGAGATCCAGCACATCATGTGCACGCCACCCCACCGCAAAAGCTTCTTGGATGTTACTCTGGGTAAAAATGTTAACACAAATCCTTTTAGAACTATCTTAAAAAAAAAAAAAGTCTCAGGCATAAAAATGCTTGTATTGTAACCAGGTGTTGATTGTGAAGGTACACGGAGTACGTTGTGGCAGGATGGCCCCAGAGCTTCAGAAGTTAAAGAACAGACTCCAAAGTCAGATTGCTGGGTTTGAATTCTCCTTTAGCACTTACGACCTGGAGCAAATTGTCCCTTAGCCTTTCTAAGCGTCTGTTCCTCATCTGTAAAATTTGAGTAATGAGAGGACTGGATTAATCTCACAGGGGCTTTGTGAGAGCTAAGTGAGATTTTGCAAGCAAAGCATTGAGAGCAGTGTCCGGCATATAGAGAGAACTCAATAATAAACGTTATCTGAAGGCAATCTTGTCCTATAAAGAGCCAGACAATAAATATTCCAGGCTTTATGGGTTATGTGGTCTCTGTCACAACTATTCAACGTTGTCTCTGTGACGTGAAAGCAGCCCTAGATAATATTGTAAGGAATGGGAGTGGCTGTGTTGCAATAAAACTTTATTTACAATAACAAATGGCAGGCTAGATGGGCCCACGGGCCATACTTTGTTGATGCTTGTGTTAAAGGAAGATAGGTATCTTGTGGGAAGGCAAGAACAGCTAAATCACCAGGCCTCCTGGACATTAGAATAGAGTTCATGAATGGGGAGTCTCTCCAGTTCCTGTGAGTCCCTTCATAATTGTGTGAGCCAATTTCTTAAATAAATCTCTCTCTCTCTCTCCATACATATATATATAATCTCCTATGGGTTCTGTCTCTCTGGGGGAACTCTGACTGATACAAGATTCCTTCTTGAGTCTGTGGCCATATACAGGCTGGAGGCTTGGATCAGTCAGCACAGTGGTTGGGATGAGGCGCTGGGTGTCTAGGATCTGCTTCTCTTAGCAAAGGGCTATGGGAGGGAGTCCCTTGGAAGGGCCTGAATTCTGGGGCGTGGCCCACCTAGCACACTGTCTTCCTGTACTGGTTTTTTGGCGTCACTCATAGAGCTATCAGCCAAGCTTCCCAAAGCTCTTGGCACTACATCGGCCCGTAGAGTCCCAATCTAAATATGTACAGTATAGAGAGGCAGCCTGGTGCAGTGGAAGGTGGATGGGCTCTACAGACAATGACCAAGAGCAATTCACTTAACTTCTGTAAGTCCTAGTGTCTCCTCTGCAAAATGGGGATGATGCTGTTTCCTTGCATGACAGTGGCAAAAATTAAATGAGATGACATGTGTAAAAATTACTGGCACATGTGAAGTGCTCACCAAGACATTAATTTCTTTCTTTCCTTCTCCTCCCAACCCCTGCCCTGAATCATAATTCTATCCATGGTGTTTCCTTCTGGTGCTGCTGGTAGAGCTGGTAGAACTTTCTGGACCCCCTGTTTTGGTGCTGCAGAATATCCAGGTCCCGAGAACAGTAATGGTGGATTGAGCAGCTTTACCCCTTCCTTTGTAGGGTTTCCTGCATTCACGATGCTCCTCGCTTTCCTTAGGAACGCCTCTTCCATCCTTTTGAATATTTTCATTAGCCAACCTATAGCTTTATCTAAAGGACTGGGACTGAGTTCAGCTGTGGGGAGAGAGTGCTCTTTGGTTTTGGAGAGAAGTGGATTCCATGGCAGAGGGAACGATGTGGACTTTGAGCAATCAGAACCCTTGAGAGGTAAGTATAAAGCAATGCTATTTTCTTTTCTTTCTTTTTTTTTTTTAAGATTTATTTATTTATTTGAGAGAGAGAGAGAGAGAGAGTGCATACACACACACACACACACACACACACACACACACACACACACGTGAGTAGGCGGGAGGGGCAGAGGGAGAAAATCTTTAAGCAGACTCCCTGCTCAGCCTGGAGCCTACTGTGGGGCTCATCTCACCACCCAGGAGATCATGACCTGAGCCAAAACCAAGAGTTGGATGCTCAACTGACTGAGTCAGCCAGGTGCCCCAGCAATGCTATTTTCATTTCCATTGTCTTTTTCAAATATATTCATGGAGGAAAGTTCTTCCTTCTCATTGGATGGAAACTCATGCCATTTCATTCCTTTTCAGCTCCCTCTTAGATAATAAAAGTCCTGCCGTCATGCTAAGTTTCAAACACTGTCTCAACCCAGAAATCAGAATGCCCAGGCCCATGCAATACCAGCTCTACAACTCATCAGTATGGCTACTTGCAGGCAGGAAGCCTGTGGTTGGTGAAGGGGTGGGGACAGTAGGTTTCTTTTTTCCCTCTCAGTTCCTCCTCCTGGGCAGTCATTCTCCTCTAGTTCATTACAACCCTTCCCACACTCATAGGAACTGGAGATCATTTCAGCTTCTCCTTACAGGATGGTTAACCCCTCATGGAGGCCCTTCTTGGACAGTGCCCAACCTGACCACAACTCTCGTATCATTGGCTCAAATTCCATTCAGGGGAAACACCCAGGTGTCCCTGCCCAGGCATACACTGGGATTTATAGGTCAGTCTCCAGGCTGCAGAAATAGCTCCTCCCATTCATGATGGGAGAAGCCAGCCAGCCCACCTCTTCCTGCCTTTTAGATTTCCAGCCTGGAATCCATCATGGGTCCACTGTGTCCCTCCAGTTCCAGGGGACATGTACCAAGCTTTCTGAAGTCCCTTTCATGAGATTTGAGAAGAGAAATAGGCACCTCCCATCCTCCCTCTTGGAAGGGTTGAGGCTTACAGCACATCATTATGTTTTTTCCAAATAAATCTTCTCTACAGATCCTCTCCCTCAATCTCTAAAAGCCAGATCATTTCATGCCCTCAGTGTGAGTGTCAGTGCGAAGTTTGAGTTTGGTAACAAATTTTTGGATCTTACCTTGAAAATTTGCATCTTCTTCTGGCACCACATTAGAATGTTATGTCTATCATGATGCCTTGGGCAAAACTTTCAATTTAACATCTTGTTATATATACTTTGGCCTTGATGCAATTGCAGGTGAAGATGGGGCAGCCAAGGAACTTCTGATGATCGAAATAGAGATCACTGGGCACCCATGCCCATGTCATGCATTTCTTGTTGTCTTGTTGACAGTCTCTCGGGAACCAGCAGATTTGGCTGGGATCACCAGAGAGTCTTGTGGATGCACTTGGCCAGAGAACACACTGGATACTTCACAGTCTTCCTTTGGAGAGCATTTTCAGAGAGAGCTCAGTGTACTCTTCATTATTTTTTTCTTATTATTGGCTTTTTCGCTTCTCCATAGGAGGACTGATTAAGCCTAGCTCCCCTGGAGTCAAGTGTGGTTGGGTGGTAAAGAATCCCAGGTGTTTGTTGCTTTCCATTCTTGTCTCAGACATTTGGAGGACTCTTATCTCCTGGGGCTGGGGAGGAGGAGGGGAACTGGCTTCCCAGGGCCTCTGTTGGTTTTAGGTGGCAGAAGGGAAAGCAGGCATCGAGAAGAGAAGCAGGAAAGGAGAGGAGAGGTTGCCATTGAGGATTCCACCACCAACGATATCCAAGGTGGGGTGGGGCTGGCCTAGGAAAGATACCCACCCCTTCAGCCTAGATGTACCCATTCACTGTAGCTATGGGCAAATTTTCCATCTGTTTTCCATGTGGGTGTTTCTTCTCTTCTGCAGACTGGCCTGCCACATGGTAAGATCAGAGTCAGCCAGTGCCCTCCATGTCCTGAACCCACACAGCCTCTCCCGCAGGTCACTGGGCACAGTAGGCACCAGGTGAATGTTGAGTTGCTGAGGCCCTACTGGCTTAGTTTGAAGCAGAAACCAGAGAACTTCATTTACATTTAGTTCCGTTAATGCCACAAGTGCTCATCCAAGGCCTTCTACGTGTCAGCACCACACAGAGGCATTACATAATTATTTTGGTCTGAAGCCAATGGGAAGATGAAATTTAGTTCTCCAGCCAAACCTGGTTTAATATGCTTATTACAAAAAATATATATTGGGGGAAAAAAGGAAAGATACGATGAGAAAAATCACCCATAACGCTACCACCAAGATCATTACTGTCAATATTTTTTTTTTTTTAAAGATTTTTTATTTATTTATTTGAGAGAGAGAGAATGAGAGACAGAGAGCACGAGAGGGAAGAGGGTCAGAGGGAGAAGCAGACTCCCTGCTGAGCAGGGAGCCCGATGTGGGACTCGATCCCGGGACTCCAGGATCACGACCTGAGCTAAAGGCAGTCGCTTAACCAACTGAGCCACCCAGGCGCCCTACTGTCAATATTTTCTTAAGTCTCTCTACTTTCATGCATATTGTTTTAAATAATTGAATTCATTTTTATATTCAATTTTGTTTCCTTCATTTCCAGTATCATGTAAAACTGGTTCCTAAACATTGTTTTGATTTTTATATAACATTTTTTCCTGTTTCTAAAAATAATGGATACTCATTACAGGAAATTTGGGAAAATGAAGAATAGAAAGAAGAAGCTAAATAGCATAACACAACTTCCACTCAGACACAGCTACTATATTTCTT
Organism: Phoca vitulina; assembly: GCF_004348235.1. Lineage (NCBI taxonomy): Eukaryota > Metazoa > Chordata > Mammalia > Carnivora > Phocidae > Phoca > Phoca vitulina. The sequence goes on along the minus strand of NW_022589710.1, from coordinate 43,321,518 downwards.
TCAAGTCTTTTTTCTATGATTTTATTTGTGCATGTTTTAGAATATTGGCAACTGCATGCTGCTTACAGTTCTTTTAAGTGTTTTTTTTTTAATTAGTGAAGTAATATGTACACATGATTAAATAAAAATGGCAAGTATAGGAGAATTTAGGATGAAGAGCAGTCCCAATGTTGACCTCCTCCTATCCCTAGTCCTGATCCTCAGAGACAGCTGCTTTGAGCCCTTCTGGTATTTTCTTCTGGTGATTTTGTCAGCCTGTGTCTCCAGTTGACGTGGGTCTACCACTATTTCCTGCTTATCAGTGTTAGACATTATCCCCTAGACTTCCTGCTCTCATGATGTGGCTTCTCTGCCCCTGTCTCGTCCCCGTCTCCTCCACGGTGATAATTCCCCTACTGGTTACTTTTCACTACAAGCAACAGACCCAAATCTTTTTAATCTTGTTCTATCAACTCTACAGTTATTTTGGCCCTTCATGTTCTATAGGGAGGATAGTAACACTCCCCAGCAGCCCGCCCTTTCTCAGGTCCCCTTCCCAGATTCCACGGATCAACTGCCTGATCTGCAGTACTTTAGCTTCTTCATAGTGTTCCACATGCAGCCATTAAGTTTTCCATCTTTCCTAGAGGTTGTTCTGGAAAGCTAAGAATCGGTAAACAGTGTTTATGTCATTGTGGCTGTCACTATGGCTCCCGCAGAGCCGAGCGGTACCCCAATGGCGCATTTGCTGTTTGAACGGCTCTGTTTTTGCCTAGGTTTTCCTTGTCCCTTTGCTTTATCTTTATTACATTTTCTATTTTACCCCAACTTTTTCATCCAACCAGGTAAACCAGTAAGTATGTTGCTTTCCAGAGGCTCGGCTCCCGGAGTCTCTGTCTTGCTCTTACCTACACTGCCTATAGATCAATATCTTCTAGGTTTCTGTTTGGTTGCAGTCCATGAAGTAACTTCCAGAAACTTGGTGTGAAGGAGGTAAATTTTTTGAGCCCTTAAATATTCCACTGTAACACTTGACTGGTGCTTTTGTCAGGTCTGGGATTCTAGATTCAGGGCAATTCACTCTCAGAACATTGAAATTATCACCCTCATTGCTTATGAGAAACCTAAGGCCAGCCTGATTCTGATTCCCTTGCAGATGACTTCTTTCTTACACCCTGAACTTTCAGGATTTTGTCTTCATCCCTAGGATTCTGAAATTTTCAATCATGTACCAAGTACAGGTGGTTTTCCAGTCATTGTGTTAGGCATTTGACGGTCCTTTTATTCTGGAGGCTCATGTCCTTCAGCTCTGGAAAGTTTTGTTGTATTATTTCTTTGATAATTTCTTCTCTGTTCTCCCTTGGAACCCTACTATTTGAATATGGAGTTTCTGGATTGAGTCTTGATTTCCTTATTTTTTCTGTCCTCTATAATTTTGATTTACTTTCTTGGAGGGTTCCTATAATCTGGGTCTCCTATATCGATACATCTGTGTGTATGTGTGTGTGCGTGTGTGTGTGTGTACGTGTTTAAGAGTGGAACACACTGGTGTCTTATCACAGGTGGCGTAGGGGGCACTTGACTGCTTTCTGTGTCATAGCACATCATGGTATGGGAACAGACTGTCCCATCTACAGATATTCAATGAATCCTTCTGCAGTCACTTCCTGGTCTCACTCCTGCCCTGATTCACACGGACATTCTGAGTGCCCAGGCTTCTTTCTTTGGCTGAATCATCCAGTGAATGTGCTCTAGGCTGAGGGACTCATCACTCCACTGGGTCACTTACCACCTGTCCATCCAATTTCCAACCTGGCCATGCCTTTTGAAGTTGAGACCCCTACTTGTCCTTTTTTTCCTTTACTATCATTTAGTGGGGTCTCAAAGAGAGATGCATGTAGTTAATGTGCTATTTTTTACTGGAAGTCTCTATAACATATTTTTAAAGAAAAAGAACTTTATTGAGATAAAATAAAGTGTACCCCTTTTAGGTGTATAGTTCACGGAGTTTGAACAAACACATTACAGTCAAGATGTAGTACATTTCTATCTTCAAAATGTTCCTTTGTTCCCCTCCTGTCAATCCTTACATCCCCTTTGTCACCCAGCCCCAAGGAACTGCTAGTTTTGCCTGTTCTAGGATTTTATATACGTGGAACACACAGTATATATACTTTGTGTCTGGCTTCTTTTTCCTGGAATAATGTTTTTTGAGATTCTTCCAGATTGTTGTAGAAATCACCAGTTTGTTCTTTTTATTGCTGAGTAATATTCAGTTATTTATAGGAGCCATGGTTTGCTTATTCATTCATCTGTCGGTGAGCATTTGGGTTGTTGCCCATTTTGATAAAGTAATGGTGAGTGTTCATATTCAAATATTTTTTGTGGACATACACTTTTATTTTTCTTGGTTAAATACCTAGGATTGGGGTTGCTGGTTTATGTGGTAAGAGTATGTTTAACTTTATGAGAACCTGCCAAACCATTCTCTAAAGTTGTTGAACTATTTTCAGCTCTCACCAGCAGTAAACAAGAGTTCCATTTGCTCCAAGTCTTTGCAATACTTGGTATTTATTCTCCCTTTTGATTGTAGACATTCTGGTGAGTGTGCAGTGCTAGCTCATTGGTTTCCTTTGGATTTCTCTGATGACTACTGATGTGGATCATCTTTTCATGTGCTTTGTTCATTTGCATGCTTTTTTTTTTTTTTTTTTTTTTTTTGGTGAAGTGTCTTTAAGTCTTTAGCTCACTCTTTAACTGGGTTATCATCTTATTTTGTTGGAAAGTTGTTTTATATTTTGGAGTCAGGTCTTCGGTCAGGTAGTCCCTATATGTCTTTAAACCCTGTGCTTCCCCCACTTATTATTGTATTATAAGTAGTTCTTCATGTAATTACTTTGTTTGAAAATATGATATTTAAGATTTCTTAATATTCTGCCATGCACATGTACCATTATTTATTTAATAGTTTTTGCTGTTGAACATTTTTGTTTCTACTTTTGTTTTGTGATTGCTCTAATAACAGTACAGTGCATGTCCTCTTGCAGAAATCTGGTTTGTTCCTTAAGATAGATTCCTAGAAGCAGAGTAACAAGGGCAAAGGGTCGAACGTATTAAGGGCTTTTGCTATGTACTGCCAGACGGCTTCCCAAAAAGTTTGTACCAATTTAAAATGTCACCAGTAGAAGATAAAACCCCCACTTCACACCACTGTTGCCAGCTCTGGGTATCCTTATTTGAAAAAAAAAAAAATCTGCTAATTTAATGGGTGGAAATGGGAGCTGGTTTTAAGCAGAATTTCTTAAATTATTAGTGTGGTTGGACACCTTTCCAAGTGTTCAGTAGTCATTTGTTTTTCCTCCTCTGTGAACTGTTTATTCATATCTTTTATTCTCAGATGAGTTTCTGAGGCACGTTTCCCAGCTCTGCAAAGAAGTTGCAGTGGGCGGAAGTGTTCAGCGTTGGAGGTAGGGGAGGAGAGAATCGGCTGGCAGCTGACTAGGAAGCAGGGTGCTGGCTCGGTGGGGCACCCCGCGACGCCCGGGGACCCTGCACCCTCTTTTCTTCACACAGGACAACTGGTTCCTGAAAGCTCCCGTTCCTTTCTGTGACTAGCAAGAGGGCAACACTGAGGGGGTCCCACAGAAGGAGGGACAAAAGCTTGCCTTCTGGGAGTTAAATTGCAACTTTGTTGTCTAATGGAGCACAGCAGTGATATGCAAGGTCACCAGACAGGGTCAAAATGGCTCCCAGGCCCGCAAGTTTTGATAGTGACCTCAACAAAAGAATTGCCAGACCTAAATAATAAGTTTGTCTCTCAGGAGGGGGGATGGGGTGTAATGCTCAGCAACCAAAATGAATGTGAAAATGCCCCCAGGCCTGCGGGGAAAAAGAACATCACATGCGTTGTAATCCTTAAATTTCACTGGATTTTGCCTCAATCTGGTCACGCAGAATGCCCCCCCAGAATATTTGGAGCCTAAGAGTGCCTCATTCATTCTCCCAATAAGTACTCCAGTATAGAGGTGGGTGTCCTCTGAGGTGTCTCTCATGCGTTCATCAACCATAGTCCTTGCCTTGTCCTTCTGGGAGTCTAAGGACATGTCCCCCACGTGTTCCTGATGACATTTATGGGGGTCTCTGAGAAGCCCCATACATAAGCCCAGGAACAAGTCTTCCCCACATATCTCTGGGAACTCCCAGGGGCTCACAGCTGAGGGTTCCCCCAGTATTGTCGGGGTCCCCAGATAGTGTCTCATACCTGCACCTCAACATGTTCCTCTGCCCAGATATTCTGGGAGAACTCAGGGAGAGTCGCACCAGAGTTCACAAAGAAGGCCTCCCCTTTCTATCATAACCATTGCTCCAGCTGGGGGCTCCCCTGGTTCTAGTGCCTCCCACTCATCCGACCAGGCACTGCTAGCTCTTGGTGGTGATGATGTCCCCCTCTCATTGAAGCCTTTGGGATGTGATAGCTGCAGAATAATTTGAAGCCAAGTGGGGCAGAATCCATCTTCTTGCTCTGTTAGAGAGGGAGTGGCCAAGCAGGGCTGGCTGTGACTCGGTGTTGTACATAGTGTCAGTCGACAGTTCTTTGTATTTTTACTGACAGTTCTCCTGTTCTTAATGGGATTCCAATAGGAGTCTTTGTGGGCTGGGCCAGGAGATGCATGTGAATGACAGAATTATCCTTCTGATGACAGAGGCTCTGCTGCTGGGTTAAGTTCCTCACATCTGGCTGCTTCTCCCTCCAGAATGAACATTTTCCAATCCACAGGCCTCCTTGTAAATGGGTGTACTATTCATATCCTAGTTTAAGGATAAATGGACTTATTATAAGGTATGGGGATGATGTTACCAAAGGTCAGGAGACCAGCCAGGAGAAACGCCTGACTGTTGGAGCAGAAGCCCACTGCTCGGCCCACCTGCGTACATTTCATTATTTCTGAGGCAGGGTCCCAGCAGTAGAATTTCTACCACAGCTTCTACCAAGAACCAAACAGCTCTGTTCTGATCTCGTGGCACATGACTACCACCTCACGTTACTCATTTCCACTTTCTGACTATCTGATGGGTGCGTCTGCTTGGTAGAAAGTAGGTCACATGAGGTCTGGAAATGGATGTGGTTTTCTGTTCTCAGTCTCTATAGTGCAGGAAGGCATGTGAGAAGGGGTTTGGCATGAGTATTTAGGTGAGTCATGGTGGGCTTCTTATGGACACGTCCACCAGCTTACCAGAAATATGTAGACATGGCTGACCCTCAGCTTATGTTAGAACCATGCTCAGGGATAAAGGGCTGTCATGGCTGCACACAGTCCTTACACTCTGTGGAGGCTGTTGCCTTGGTATGAGGATTCACTCTCTCCATTCCTGTGGCTATTACATCCCTGTTGGGTAGATGAACTCCTTAGAGTACCTCATTTTGGTATTAAATAGTTAGACAGGGGTGCCTGAGTGCCTCAGTCAGTTAAGCATCTGCCTTTGGCTCAGGTCATGATCCCAGGGTCCTGGGATCGAGCCCCGTGTTGGGCTCCCTGCTCAGCGGGGAGCCTGCTTCTCCCTCTCTTCCCTGCTCATGCTCTCTTTTGCTGTTTCTCTCTCTCTCAAATAAATAAAATCTTAAAAAAAAAAAACCCAGACAACATTACTAACTTCTCTTATTCTCATAGGTTGACTAATTGATTCATTCATCAAATATTTACTGAGTTCCTATTATGTGTCATGCACTGTGATAGTATTTGGGATATTATGAAGAATATGATATAGTCTCTTTTCTTAGGGATCTTGCTGAATCACAGGGAAGGGGGACAAGGTATCAGGTTCTTAGGAGAGAACTGTGAATGTTGGGATAGAGACAAGGCCAAGATGTCCTGGTGGGATTGGGGTAGTGGGATGGATGGTTATATTGTTTCAGGACTGAGCACTGCAATGAGTCCCAAAAGTCAGAGAGGATGGAGATTGGAAAGGCTTTCCTGGCCAAAGAGCCACATGTGCAAAGGAAAACTTAGGGAACACAGGACTCATGCAGAAAGGCCAAAGCATAGAGTCTGGGGTGGGGGTGGGAAGAGATAAGGACAGAGGCATCGACAGGGTCAGGTCATGAAGGATCTGAAATTCTGTGATCTGAAATTTAGATTTCATCCTGAAGAGAATTAAGATTTTATTCTGAAGATAGCTTCTGAAGAGTTTTAAACAGTAGAGTAGTGGGCTTAGATTTATGTCTTAGAAAAATAAGACAGCCACGTGGCAACCATGTGGAGTATAGACTGGAGGGGGCCAGGGAGACCTGGTTGAAGACTAGTCCAGATGAGAAATTTTGAGACTTGAACTAGTGCAAGATGGAAGGGGAGGACAGGATAGGTGGGAGAGATGTGTAAGAGTTAGACTGCCCACCCCCCAACACCCAGGACAGGTCTCATCTTTATAGGATGGTGGGAATGACACAAAGGGAGAAGTAGATGTTTTGAGGTGTTACCCTGAATCCCTCAGGACTGAAGGGCTTACACCCCCAACCCCTGGGAGAATTACCCTCAGCTGAAGACAGTTATCTTGTCCAAGGCCACACCATCTTCATGGACAGCCTACATTCAGTGTTGGATTGACATCAGGGTACAAAATCCACATCCCAGGCCCCTTGTCCGGCCTTGACACAACTCTGAGGGCCATCACAGATTCAGAGCCCCCTTGGGGTTGGCTGAAGCCTTAGCTGACACTTCACTGCAGCTCAACATCTTCTTTTTCCAATCCTGCTTTCCTCCCTTCCTTTCCACAGGTGGACATCCCAAGAACACTTTCTAACATATCTCCTTATGCTAATCTTCATCTAAGAGGCTGCTTCATGGGAAACCCAAACCTGCAGCGGATGATGTCCAGCCCCTTGGTTTGTGAGCAGCATGGATGGTGACATCATTCACTGATATGTAGAATACAGAAAGAGGAGGTGGTTTGGGAAGGAGACCATGAGTTCACATTGGAAAAGTTGAGCTTGAACTTCCTGAGACTTCAGGTAGTGAGACTAAATTTCAAAATCAATGTGTAGGCTGCAAGTGTAAATTTGGGAGTCATTAGTGTTCTGGGGTTAGCTGAGCATCAATCTATCTCACCTTGGGCTTTGGCTTTTGTTATTCCCTTGATGCCTGTGTGGTTAGCTGGTTCCTCCTTGTCATTCAGCCTGTAGCTTCAAATGTCAGCTTTTCCAAAAGGACCTCTTAGTCACCCAATCTAAAGTACCACCCACTTCTTTGTTATCACATCAGTCTATTTTACCTTCCTGCGTAGCACTTGGTGCTATCTGACATATTCTTATTTGTATCTCTGTCCTCCCCCAACTGGAATGTAAGTCTCTAAAATGGAGGGTCCTTATGGAAATTGCTCACCTTTCTGTCCCTAGCATCCAGAACAGTGTCTGGCACATGGTAGGTGTTCAATAAACATTGAACAATTGGCTGAATGAATCTGTTCTTTGTCTGCTGTGGACACTTATTAGATGGAATTTGTTAGACTGAGCACCCCCAGATATTGTATCAACTGGAATTAAATCTGAAGTCCCCAAACCCTTTGTCTCCAAGTTTCTGGCATTCTCTCAAGCAAAGCCTGCCTGAAATATGGCCATTTATGCTATGTGAATCCAAACCATCCCTTCCTTGGCCACCAGTCATTTCACCTCTTGGATGATGATTCTTTCTCATTTTGTTTTCCCCTACACCACTGGCTTGATTGGTGGTGATTAGCAGAGGGTAGTCCATTTATGTGAAACACCTGCTTCCCACCTGTGTCCCCCATGAGCAGTCAGCTTTGGACCTAGTGCAGGAAGTTGGTGGGTGTCCTTCATAGCTCAGTGGGCTTCCAGAATTTTCTCCAAGAGTCAGATCCAAACTGGCACCATATGGGTAACCATCTGTATGTCATTTTGCCAGCATTGCATCAAACACATCTGCCAGCTTGTGAAAGAGACCAGGGGAGGGCTGGGGCACCAAGGAGGATTGACAGAAAAACTGGCCCAAGAAGAAGGCTGAGGCAGACAGAGCAGTTTCCACTTCGTGAATCGGGTTGTAATTCAATTGGCCTCCCTTCACTTTTTCATGAAACCAGCAAACGTCAGCCCAGAAGGTCGTGTTCTTTCATTGCTCCCATCAACCCACTCTGAAGAGAGTAGATAAGTGTGTCAAAAGTTATTTTATCTAATCCAGGGTGAAAAAACACATCCCGGTGCATCAAAGTTCCCATGGTAGATGAACTAGATGATGGAGGCTGTGCTTATGCTCCTAGTCCTTGCATTATAGCCAAGTCATTCATCCAAAACCTAGTCAGGCTACGCTATGGGCCAATTACAAATGTTGTTCCTTGGGTCAGTGATAAGACTCACAGAACCACGAGTCAGCACATTTGATTGGATGGACTAGGGGGATTACACCTGTCCAAAGTGCAAGGAAATCTCTGAGGCGAAGCTGAAGGTACTCTATTTGAAAACATTCCCTAGTTCTGCATGTGTGATTTGCACCCAGGGTTCTGCTATCTCAACCCCCAGTTACTCAACAAGCTATTGTCCCATTGGGTCACTGGGGGCTTTGCAACCTCCTCCATTATGTTATTTGTTCTTTCATGAATTCAGCCATTTGATCCTTTTGAAATGCTTTTTAACTGTTATGTGCTGTAATAGGCCTAGGGGATCCAAAGTTGTCTGCAACAGCATCCTTGCCTGGAAGGAGCCCAGATGGGCAGGGGAGATAGATGTACAGGTAATATACTGCACTAAGCCCATAAAAAGGGGGCCCTTATCCCAAACGTGGGGGAAAGAGGGATCAGAGGAGGCTTCTGGAGAGCAGTGGAAACTGAGCCAAGCTCCGAAGGAGGAATGGGATTTAGTGAGGAGGGAGGAGAAGGGAGAGCATCCCAGGCAGAGGCAGTGGCCTGTGTGAAGCCTGCTGGTGAGAGAAAGCAGAGCTCCCAGCAAGCTGTGAGCGGGCTCCGTCTGGCCACCGCGCAGCGCAAGAAGCCGCGGGGCGGACGAGGCATTGGGACACCGCCCGGAAGCGCAACGAGAGCTCTGAAAGGCTTGATCGGAGGTGGCCGAGGGTCAGACCTGAAATCTGTGGCACGTGATTCCAGCTGAATTGCACACAGACGGCCCGGTTAGGCTGTGGGTTGGGCTGTGGCGGTGGGAAACAACTGGAATGGAGTGAAAGGAGGAGGGTGGCCAAAGAGATCCAAGGACAGACTTTGTCACTGAGTGGTTGTGGAGGGGCTGAAGGAAAGAACAAGACTCCTGCTTTCGGCTCGAGGGAATGGATGGCCGGGGGTGCCAGGAACAATGGCGAGGCACCTCAAGGAGGAGCAGGTGGGAACACCCTTTCCTCTTCTTCAGCCTCGGAAGGAGGCCTGGATCTGCTCAGTGGCTAAGAAGGAGCTGGGCAAGAGGCTTCATCCACAGGGACTCTGAGGACTCTTCTCTCATCAAGAAGCTGCTCTTAGAAATGAGCCTGCTGTTGAATGCCCTTGGGAAGCCTGAAGGGGATGGGATGGCCACACTGGGCACGGCCACTAGACACCACCTGCACTGGGGTGCAGAATGAGGCCACTGCCTGTGAAAGGAGGTATTTATGCTCCGGACGTGGACTGGGAGTGTGAGACGGGGACTCACGGCTCGCACTTGCTCACACAGGGCAGGTGGCATAGGTAGACGGCAGGGCTTTGGCTGGCACGCCCTGCATGCCCTGATCCCTTTCAAGGGCCGGGGGGGTGGCTAGTTCTGACTGTGGTTAGCTGGAGACCCGAGTCCTAGCCCCTTGGTCATGTAGGCAGCAGAAGAGCTACTTGAAAGAGATCACATGCATAGATTATACCAACACAGACCCTGCTTTCTCTAGAAAGCAATTTCAAAACCACTTCATTCTCCACCTGCATTTGGCTAATGGCCTGATTATAGCCACACTAATAACCTTCAAACACTCTCAGGAGCGGCCTTGGCTCTGCAAGTTACCACCTCCCTTCCTCCTTGCCCTATTTCATGCTTCTCTGGGACTGCAGTGACAACAGCTGTTTATTTCTCCCAGGGCCCGAGTTACTTGGAGGAGAGGCAGATGGCTGTGGGCTAATTCCTGAAGTGCACTTCTGGGGACCATCAGCCCCGGCTCCCAGGCTGACATCCCACACAGGGCTACAGGTCAGAACATGAACGATTGCCATGAATATGGATGCCGAGGATGGAGACTGATTGCTTCTGTCCTGCAGGACAAAACTGCCGCCCTGGGTGGGGATGACATTTTTGCTGAGATATAGGGTCAGGGGAAGGGTTGTCCCCTGAGTCCCAAGGCAAAATGTTTTAACATTTAGGATATTGGTCTCTCAGAAAGGTGTTACTGTTAGGAGAGGCAGCTCGGAGAGGGATTTGTGTCTGCCGGACAGTCTTTCTGTTCAATTCCTTTCTCCTGCCCTGACAGCACCCAGCTAGTGACGAGCCTGGATGGTTGGGGTTGCAGGAAGGTTTTTGTGATGGCTAAGAATCTGGACAGGTGAGCAGCAAGTTGTTGTTTTCCAGTTCTAAGGACCCAGGTGTCCGGGTTCGGGAGTTGCCTGACAGTGCTCCCCCAGCTTGTTCTTTGTCCCCTCTCTTAGAGTCCAGATCCCACCCAAGCTCCATGGGTCAGCTCATGCCCCACCCACCCGCTCCTTGCACCCATCTCTGATGAGCTCAGTCCACACGGAGCTTTTACTCTCTGAGGGCTGCATCCCTGTACCAGCTGCAGTTGGGCATGTCACTGCAGGGGGCTTGCTGGCTCCTTGCTCTGCATGGGTCTCATCTGGGCCCCGAGACTGTGAGCACTCTGTGGTCAGAGACAGCGCCCCTGACTGTACATTTTTGGTCTCTGGCGGCCCTCGGTTAGTGCTGAGCAACCAGCATTCTAAGGGATGAGTCTCTAGGACATTGGTGGGGCTGGTCATTGTCACTGGATATCATTATCCTGGGGCCATAGGAAAGCCTACCCAAGAGAGATGCCTCTGAAGACGGGTCCATATGCTTCCCCGTAGTGTCTCTGGGCATTGGGGCAGGACATTTCCTCCACCTCCTGCCCTTCCGTAGTCTCTTAGTAGGTCTGTAGGATGCATTCTGAATTGGGTTTGTTATTTGGATGACTGGCTTCCCACCTGGTGTAGCAGCCAGCCAGAGAGCTGCACTCTGGCCTAATTTTGATGGTCTGCTAGAGACAGACGGTACACGTGGCACACGGCAGTGATGACCAGGGGCAGTGATTACCTGTTCAGAGGCCCTGTCCACTCAGGGGCTTCTATAATCCTGTGCTTTTGCCCACATCATTTCCTTTCCTGAAAGATCCTCAGCATCCCTTTCATTAGTGTCCCCCTTGACAGATGCCTACTTACCCCTTAGCCTTAGTCCAAATATCACCAATCTTCTGTAGTTTCTCCCAACCTCTGGCCCCCAGAATTCCAAAATACTTTATAATTCCTTTCACTTTAGTGCTTTTCACATGAAGCCATATTCATTTATGCACCTATGCTCCAGGCAGACTCCTGGGAACTCTTCAAGGGCACAGACTTGGCCTCGGACACCTTTCCATCCTCCACACTAGCTTGACACATCATGAGCGTGTAATACACACCATGTGATGGGGCTGAGTGAATTCTGATGGCAACAGGGAGACACGGAGATGTTTTAAGCAGGAAATGGGTATATGTTGATAGCACTGCAGGCTTTTGACCAGAGACAGGGATGTTACTGCAAACAGTCAAGGTCAAGCTCTGCATCTCAGCTAAGGCAGAGGCAGTAAGGATGGAGCGGAGCAGAACTGACAGGATTCGATGTCCAGTGGGGCTGGAGGCTTAAGGAGCGGTAGTCAAGGTTGGCTGCAGGCTGTTGGGCAATGGGGCCGTGGAGTATCACCAAGGGAGGCAGTCATTTGGGAGGAGGGGAGGACGTGGCTGTGTCCTAGAAGCTCGTGAAGGTCTTCCCAAGCCAAAGAAAAACTTAGAGCATTTTTTTTCCCCAAATAAGTAAAATGAAGATCTCTCAAATGAGCAGAATGAAGTTGTAGTGGTTAGAGCAGGTAGATTGGCTATTTGTGTCCTGGGTTGAAGGGAGAATACACAAGCTCCAAATCAGCGTCCAGGTGTAAGGTGTAGCTAATTTCAACTGCTTGCCGTGAGGGCCAAGGCAGTGCGGAGCGCAAGGCTCCAACCCCTGGAGGGACGGGACAGGTGTTCATAAAGCCTCTGTGCCCGCCTTGAAGGTGACACACTCCAACTTCTTCCTCTATTTAAAGTGAGATGTGATTCGGGTTTTGAAAGCAATGTCTATCTGTTACCGGGGCTGATGGCCTGGGTTAGATAGCCACTAATCTGAGCTGTTCCCCTGTCCCTCAGATCTGGAGATAGCAGTTCAGTGACATGAGGAAGCGACTTTCTGCAGTGGGGGCTGTGCTGGGCTTCTTCCAAGGACACTGGGAGACGTAAGTCACCTTTCAGACTTGAGTGGGAAGTGGTGCTTCAGGTTGGCACATGTACCCAGGGCTCTAGTGTCATGGTTCAGACAGGTGTGTGGCATGGAAACACATCTCCTTGGGTGTGTTTTTATTACATTCGTGGCCAAACTAACCCAGCTTTCTTCAAATTATAATGATGTTTCCTGGTGACATTTCAATGATTACCTTGACATGATGAGAAACGGAGCTGCGCTAAATGTATGTGCTTTTCAGGGGCAGGGTCAGAAGGGGTCAATGATGGAGGTAGGAGAGGTGGGAGAGAGAGGTAAAAGGTAAGTGCTGAGAGCTGGTGAATGCTATAGGAATGTAGAACCCGGGCCATGTTTCCTCGTAGAGAACTCTGTTTCTTCTTTAAGAGATTGTGCTCAGATGTCCAGCATCTAGGCACCGTGGACCACCCTTAACAGATGACATTGCAAATTTTCAATGTATTTGTTCAGAAAAATTTCATAGAGGTATGAATTTCATATGGATATGAATATAGAATTCTGGGCAAGAGAAAATTACTCACAGCTTTGGTACCACCCCTGAGTTAGAGACAGTGTAGGGCTCTGTCGTTGGTATCAATAATGTCCTTGCCTGTTACAGCCCCCACTTTGGGACCATCAGTGCAGGTGTGCATGAAGATGACTTTAATAAACAAAATGGGGGGTTTAGCCTTGTGAGCTTGGGGGGACCCTCTGCCAGCAGCCTGACTCTTCAGATGGCACCAATAGTTCCAGAAAGAAGAGGGAAGAAGTCTCTGCAAAAGAGGGGGGTCAGTGCTGTCACAAAGCCCTTCTACTTATTTCACCTGAAAGACATACAGAAGGCAGCTCAGAGCCTTGGGCTCTCAAACCAGGCCTCAGATTTAGAATTTGTATAAATTAATATTACTAATGAAATTTGCATGATTTTAGAGCTCCTCTGAAGACCACTCATTCTTCCCAAGGGATAGTGGAGCAGGTTAGGAGCACTGAGGGCCTGGAAGAGGGCAGCCTTGGATCCATCATGCTGAGAACCCCAGATTGACAGATTCCTACTCTCCAAGGCTGCGTGCATCCTGGGACCACAGCATGGCTCTCGTGACCTCACCGTATCACAAAGCTGTGTCATTATGGATACTCATTTTGATGACATTTCTGCAAATAGTTTTGTTCCAAATGGTTAAAACCAACAAAAGGGTTTATGCTTCAAGGTGTAGAAAACATTCTATGAAATTACAGATTTGTCCCTAACCTGTCTGCTGCTTTAATGGTTCACTAAAGGAATGACCTAAATGTGTTGGAGACCTGGGTCCTTCTGCTATAAATCATCATCCTTTATTTTATTTCTGTTACAGATTCCAGGATGATGCCATTCAATGAAGACTCGGTATGCACTTTTTGGGGAAGAGAACAACAGGATCTCTCTTTGTTCTTGGGAACTCCATACGTGGCAGGCCTGCGTGTGTGGGTGCCCACCTTTATGTGGCCAAACAGAGACATATCTAAACTGGTTTTATAGGATTTGGAGGAAATGCCCTAAATAGAAAAGCTGGGAGAATAAAATCTGTGAAAAGGAAAGCAAAAAGGTGACAGGAGAGCCACAAACAAAGGAGAATCTTGCCTTAGCCGTGTTCAGTGGAGACTGGAATTTGGTAAGAACCAGTTCACCTCGAGCCCCACAGAAGGGTCTGATGACTAAAAAATTAAAGGAATACTGTCATCAGACTGCTTTCCAGAGAGGCGGTCCCACCAGATGGCCCTTGAAGACCAGGAAGGGGAGCTTCCAGCCATCCTAGACCCCTTCCTACAGAGGAACAGGGCCAATGAGAATGAGGTGTGGGAGCAGAAGTCATCCAGCCTGGGCTTCAGCTCTGTGGAGAGCACCACATGCAGCGTCGGCTTCCAAATGGGACTGGCTTTTATTTCTAGAGTGATGGAGGTGGTGAAAGAAGTTTCATCCCAGCTGTACTTCCGAGGGCAATCTGGATGAAGCTGGAGGCACGCATGCCCATCCCCCTCACTCCTGTCTTTAGGCCACTGACCAGTGAACTCTGCCCAGGAGCCCTTCTCCATCAGGAGGAACATTGGCTGGTAGTCTGTCCTATCCTTACCTTCAGTCCCCCATCTATGGACCTCCAGGTCCCCTCTCCATAGTCCCCTAGGATAAGGACTCTGTCCCCACCTCCTATGCTCTTCCTCCATTCTGCCTCCTGCTGTCATCCCAATGGCCTCCACATCTACTGGGATGACCCTCACCTCCTCCACTTTGGCCTGCCTCCTCCTCTCCAGTTCCACTACCCCCATGGCCACACCCCACATGGCTCCACCTCTGTCTGAAATGCCCTTTCAAACACCACCTCCTATCTTTTCCCCTCCCTCACTGCCTTTATTCTCAGGAAGTCTGCTCCTAGACTGCCAGCTCTGTCCTCATGCCCCTTGGACCAGGTCTTAGGTCTACTGACCCCACAGCCTTCTTCCATCCTGATTTGAGTCTTCTGAAACCTCCTTGACTCATCTCTCCCTGTCCAGCCCCCATATTCATCGAGTTACCGTTGAGCTTTATATTCTCCTCCAGCATCTCGTGAGTCTGCCCCCTCTCTCCCCCTCTTCACTGCCAGGCCCTGCCCTGGTTTGAGCCATCATGATGCCTCTCTTTGGTCTGTAGCTCTGACCTTTCTTCTTCCTTCACCCTCATTGCAGGTCTCCATATGCTGGCATGCTCCAGTTATGGGGTCCACTCACTGCTCCCTAAACAGGCCAGAAATTTCATGAAATTTCATTTTCATGCCACCCTCTTCCTATCTTCCTCCTATGTAGAATTAGTTGCATTTTATGTGAGCTGTGCCCCTCTGCCCTGTGTCCCAGTTGGTTGGTTACATGTCTGTATCTTCTACTAGAAGGTGTGGTCTTTGAGGACAAGGACCACTTTTACTCAACTGTATAAGTTTAGCAGCTAGCAGAACGCCTGTCATATGGCCAATGTCAATAAATATTTATAGACTTAAATGTCCCGGGATGTGCCTTCCATTAGAACTGGCCCCTGGGTTATTTGTCAGCTCGGTTACCAAATCCTGCCTCATTCCCATCTATCTTCTTTGGAGGGATGCACTCCTGCCTTCTGCCAGTTCCTCTTTCCTCTGTGAGGCCAACCGCTTGGTGGTCTTTCCTGTTCTGCCATAACATGAGGCTGGGTTGTAGGGGGGCTGGGAGGGGCAGCAGGGAACTGGGGAATGGCCCAGAACACTGCGTGAGTGAACTGGCATAAGTTCTGTGGGCTTGCCAGCTGGCACCATGTGGGAGAGCCAAAGGGAAAGTTGGTTTTCTCCAGCCCAAAGCTCCGACTCCAGAGTGCAGTCGCGAGCCTTAGTGCTAAAGGCTTAGGAGTGAGAAGTATCGAGGTCACCTCTGCTTTATGCCTGACCAGGGAGGAGCCTTGTGGATGTCATGTGCGTGTTCATGTGTGTGGATGTTGCCAGCCACTGAGCATGTCCAGAGAGCTAATAACATGCTTCCACAGTGGAACTAGAGGAAGAGCCGCTGATCCAATTTGTAATTTATTGTTTGGTTTGATCCCAAAGCTTTCTCTTTGTTTCTGACCTGATGGATTCATCTGCATGCTCAGTGGGTTCATGTTGGCAGAGTCTTGCATGCATAGAAGCATTTAACAATAGATTGGCTCATAGTCATGTGCGTGTGCATGCGTGTGTGTGCATGTGTGGGTGCGTGCATACATGAAGCATCCTTAAGCCCTAGGTGAGGGACCTTTCTTCCAGAAGGAGAACCCAGGATTGGTTGCTTTGTGAGGGTGACAAGCAGAGAACCAGTGGAGGGGGTTGGAATTGGTTTAAAGCAATTCTGGGTGTAGCCAGACTGCAACACATAGGCCTTTACCCTCCATCTTTGGTTGGAGAAGTAGATAGGAGTTGCATGTCTTTTCTGAACTTCAATCAAACCCTCTTCCCATACAGTTCTCAGGCTGAAAGACCCATAGGAAGCATCTAGTCCAGTGGATCACATCTGACTGTTATCAGAATTACCTAAGATTACATTTTCTTCAGTTTTATTGAGATTTTTAAAAAAAATTTTTGAGATTTAATTAACATATCACATTGTATTAGCTTTAGGTGTACAACATAATGATTTGGTACATCTATATATTGTGAAATGATCACAATAAATTTAGTTACTGTCTTAGCAAATTTCAAATATGCAGTACAGTATTATTAACTGTAGTCTCCATGCTGTACAGTAGATCCCCAGACTTTATTTTTCCTATAACTGGAAGTTTGTACTTTTTGACCACCTTCATCCATTTCCCCCATCTCGCATCCCTGCCTCTGGCAATCACCAATCTGTTCTCTGTTTCTGTGAGTTTTTTTTTTTTTTTCACATTCTACATATAAGTGAGATCATACAGTATTTGTCCTTTCTGTCGACTTATTCCACTTAGCATACTGTCCTCAAGGTCCATCCATGTTGTCTCAAATGGCAAGATTTTCTTCTTTTTTATGGCTGAATAATATTTTATATATATTTTCTTTATTATATTATTATTTATTTTACATATTCCCTTTCTTTCCACATTTTCTTCATCTGTTCATCCATTAACGGACACATAGGTTGTTTCCATGTCTTGGCTATTGTGAATAATTCTGCAATGAACATGGAGGTGCAGATGTCTCTTCAACACAATGATTTCATTTCCTTTGGATATATACCCAGAAGTGGAATTGCTGGATCATATAGGAGTTCTATTTTCAGTTTCTTGAGGTAGACCTATACTGTTTTTTGTGGTGGTTGCACCAATTTACATTCCCACCAACAGTGCACATGCGTTCCTTTTTTCTCCACCTCCTCATCAACATTTGTTATCTCTTATCTTTTTGATAATAGCCATTCTAACAGGTGTGAGCTGATATCTAATTGTGGTTTTGATTTGCATTTCCCTATGATTAGTGATGTTGAGCACCTTTTCATGTACTTCCTGGCCATTTGTATATCTTCTTTGGAAAAATGCCTGTTCAGTTCCTCTGTCCATTTTTAAATTGGATTTTTTTTTGTTATTGAGTTGTAGGAGTTCTTTATATATTTTGGATACTAACCTCTTATGGTTTGCAAATATCTTCTCCCATTCAGTAGGTTACCTTTTCATTTTGTTGATGGTTTCCTTTGCTGTGCAGATGGGATTACTTACTAAAAGTGGGGATTCCTGGGGTCCCGCTCAAACCTCCTGATTTGGAACCTCTGGAGGTGGGTCTTGGCATTCTTTATTTTCAACATTTGCCTCAGGTGGCCTGAGGTACCGTGAGCTGCCTAAGGACACACAGCTAATGGTGTCAGATCCAAGACTAGAACCAGAGTCTTGTGACTCCATCAAGGGCATTTTCTCTTACAGCTTGAATGTCCCTAGGGCTTAAAGCTTTCGGAAACAAGGCTCATATTGGATGCAGGAGAGTGTGTTGAGTGGATCTCTTATCCAACAGACCACTAACCCACCTAATTTAATTAGTTCCTTATAAGGCGGGGCTCAAGGGCTTGATTTCCTAGAGCAGGCAGAGACAGTTGAAACAGACCACTTGCTCTGGGATGTTATTTGGAACTTTTGGATTTTGAGGTCTCTAACCAAGAGAACCCCAGGTCATCTCTTCCTCGTGGCCTGGGTTTCATGGCTGTACCACTCTACCCTAGATCCCTATGTCCCTGGGGTCTGTTCTCACACTTTGCTTCTAGGTATAGCTTATCACTTCATTATTCTGTGTTAATCTATTTGGAAAAGGACTGGGAAAGTCCCAGAGTTATTGGTAGTGGTCTACAAAGCCCTATTTGCTAACTGAATAAATAAAGATTCACTCTGATATGCACCATTGCTTCCCTTTGCTTCCAAGGGAGTAGCTTCTGGTAGATGAATAATCATGCGTTCTCTTCAGTGTGCAGGTTTTGTCCTCATGTGCCGTCTCAGACAGGAGCTCATGGATTTGGGGGGCTTAAAAAGGACTGTTTCCTGAAGAAGTTGTGGCCAACGAAGCTGTGGGGTGACTGGGAATGGGGGGACCTGGACTCCAGGCCCTGCTCCTCTACCTCCTCTCTGCCTTGCCCCTCTGGGCCTGTTTCTTTATGCTTAAAAACAAAACATCAAGGAATGTTCCACTGATATATGCAACAATGGGCATTGTGCTAAGTGAGAGGAGCTAGACTCAAAAGGCCACATACTGTATGATTCCCATTATGTGGCTTTCTGAAAAAGGCAGAACTATGGGGTCAGAAAACAGATCCATGGTTGCCAGGAGCAGGTGAGTGAGGAGAGGGGATTAACTATAAAGAGCCACAAGGGAACTTTTGGGGGTGATAGAATTACTCTCTATCCTGACTTTTGATGGTGGTTAGTTACATCACTGTGTAAGTTGGTCAAAATTTATAATGCTGTATCTAAAAAGAGTGAATTTCACTGTAGGTAAATTATACTTCAATAAACACAAAAATGCAGGGCACCTGGGTGGCTCAGTCGGTTAAGCGTCTGCCTTTGGCTCAGGTGACCCTGGGATCAAGCCCCGCACTGGGCTTCCTGCTCAGTGGAGAGTCGGCTCCTTCTCCCTCTGTTCCTTCCCCGCTCCCCACTTGCACTCTCCCGTGCTGTCTCTCTCTCAAATAAATAAATAAAATCTTAAAAACAACCCCACAAAAATGTGAACCACACGCACATGTGTGCCCCCCCCAACCCCCCCACACACATTCACTATGTAACTTGAAATTCTCTAAGGTCCCTCTCAGTGCCAGGTCTCACAGGTTCTCCACCGAAGGTACACTCACGGGCAGGGCAGTCTGGGACAGGGCAGCAGGAAGAGATGCCCTGGGCCTCATCTCATTTTAAAATTTCCTTTCCCTGGGGCGCCTGGGTGGCTCAGTCATTAAGCGTCTGCTTTCGGCTCAGGTCATGATCCCAGGGTCCTGGGATCCAGCCCCACATCGGGCTCCCTGCTCTGTGGGAAGCCTGCTTCTCCCTCTCCCACTCCCCCTGCTTGTGTTCCCTCTCTCTCTGTCTCTCTCTCTCTGTCAAATGAATAAATAAAATCTTAAAAAAAAAAATTTCCTTTCTCTGATTCTTCCTATTCTTCCACAACTCAAAACAGCCTTTCTGTGATGTAATGGGCAAAGGAGGAAAAACAGGTTTCATTCGTTTGGCCATTTTGGGAACAAGGGCAGTCCCTCTACCGACATACATGTGTCCGTGTGCATGCCGAACATTCTCAGAGGACAGACCTTGCCCAGCCGCGTGTCCTAGGTCTGAGGTCTGAATCCTTGGCCTGAAATGGAATATTTCTGAACAAGATCAGAATCTAAATCCCAATGAACAGCCATGGAGGCCTGTCAGGCGGGTGGGAATCTAGACGGAGAAGGTGGGCTTCTGCTTCCATTTTCCATCCAGGGTCTGAGGGAGGAGCCCCCCAGCCCTCCACTCTGCTACTTACTGAGGCCTAACGTGGGATCGCTGAGACCATCCAAGTGACACACAGCGAGAGAAGCAGGTCCCAGCTAGGAAGCGGAGAGCAAGGGGCTGGACACGGGCAGGGCTGCACGGCTACCTGCACAGGCCGATAAGCCACAGCCTCCCCGCCGGCAGGAAGAGCCAACCGTCCGTCTGTCCATCTGTCTGGGTCCAGGCTGTGGGGAAAGCAAATGTGCTCCACCTTCACCACCTCTCAGCGCCTCTCTCAGGTGCAGCAATAGCTCATACCAGCTCCCGTTTCATGGGCATGTACTATGTGCCAGGCACATCTCATTCACGACAGCCATTAAATTGTAAAATTATTTTTTTAAAAAAGATTTTATTTGTGAGAGAGAGAGAGAGAGAGAGAGAGCACAAGCAGAGGGAGAGGGAGAAGCAGGCTCCCTGTTGTGCAAGGAGCCTGACGCGGGACTCGATCTCAGGACCCTAGGACCATGACCTGAGCTGAAGGCAGACGCTCAACCGACTGAGCCACTGAGCCATCCAGGCACCCTAAGATTTTAAAATTCTTATCCCTGTTTTACAAAAAGGGAACTAACACTTAAAGCGAGGATGTGTGGCTCAGCCTCTGCAATCAGGGGCTGTTTCTCTCTTTTGTCAGCTGAAATAAGCCCGACCTGACCAGGCTAGCTCCAGGGTCCCGGGGGGACAGAGTCCACAGTTTAAGGGAGAAGGAGCATAACAGAGAACTCTGTTCCCGATGGAGCTCGTGCCGAGCTACATGCCCCACCCTGAGCCCCTTTAGAACAAGCCAACCCCTGTGGCTTCTCCTTGGCCAGGGAGCCCTGCCCCTTGGTGGACGGGGTCAGGGACAGACCCTGTGATCCCACAGCGGGTGCTGAAGGGCTGGGTACAGGGAAGGGGGTCCAGCTGCATGCACTGGAAGTCCCAGTAAGGGAAGCCAGGAGATCAGATCACGTGGGCACTTCTGCTCAGGAAGGCAGACTGAGGGAAAGCATGCCATCAGAACTCTGTGGCCCAGTGGGGGACATGCCCCTCAGAGGGCCTCCTGGTTGCTTCTCCAAGCCACAGAGTTTGGAGGCTGCCACATCCCAGAAAAGGTCCTAGGAGATGGCTTGTTGATCCCCTGGAAGCTGGGACTAATGAGCAATTGGAAGCTGGCACCAAGGGAAGGGATAACCTCAATGCCCTTTGCATCAGAAGTCCCCAAAAGGGGGTGGGGAGGAGAGGATTGCAGGGTGGATCACAGACATTCCTAGGTGGGCACAGCTCTTTGTGTTATAACTGGCAGCCCCAATCCCCTCCTCCACCCTGGACCTGAGCAAATCAGGATACCTAGACGGTGATCACTTGTTAATGGAAGATTCTGGAAATAAGCCAGATGGCTCTGCTGGGTTTTGGGAGGAGTTCTGGGTTCCCTGGAGGTGGTGGCCTTGATCCGGGAGGACAGGGAAGCAAGGCTTTCTCGTGGTGGGCCAAGACCTGACAGCGGGATACACTACAGCCTTGACAATTCAGGCGCTGGGGCTGGTGTGGATTTGGTCTTGACTGTATGGAGCAGGAAGTCCCGCTCTGGGAGGTGGCCCAGGGGTTGGGAGACGAGTTGGTTTCCATGCAGGTGTGACTGAGGACCCATTCCCATGGCTCTAAGATCACTCCTGTTTTCAGAAGCATATTTTCTGCCACCGAAGCGAGCTGCTAGGTACCAGCCTTGTTGTTAATGGGGAGATTGCAGCAGTGTGTGGCCCCTTTTTCTCTCATTCTTGTCCTCCTCTTATCAACCTGACTTCCAGGCTCTCAGAACCCTGCTGCTTCAGTATTAGTGGGAGATGGGATTGTCGCTTAGGAAACCGAGGCTCCCTATAAGGAGCATCATCTGTATGCAGCAGCCTTCAATCTTGGGACTTTATTTAAGGGCATCAGAGTGGTGTCTGGCCACTGCTGGTGTTCATCAGGCCACTGGGTTTTGTGGCTGAGCACAAACAAGGGGGCATAGGGGCCATGCAGCCAAAGAGAACTTGGCAGAGTCTGGGGCTCTAGCCTTCCGGTGACACCATTGTCCCAACCTGCCAGGATGAGTCCCACATCCCAGAGATCTGGCTTTCCTGAGCTTTCTGCTAGGGAGAGAGGGGGAAACAGTGTGTGTGTGTGTGTGTGTGTGTGTGTGTGTGTGTGTGTGTGTGTGATTAATGGGGATGGTGGGGAGTGGGGAAGGAAGAGAGGTGGTACATTTTTTTTTCTAGCAGTAAATCCTGCCCAATAAACCCCCAAACCAAGGAGCCACACAGAGCTGGATTAGAGTGGGTTCAAGTCATTTATTTTTAGACTGTACCAGCATGTTTGGTTCTGGGGTCCCAATCCCCAAATTCCAGAAAAATAAACTAATGAGAACCACATGCACTATGAGAAGGCCATTCCGACGTGTCTGTGTTCATGCTGTGAGTGAGCATAGTATATAGACCAGGAGCCCTCCCTGGGCAGGTGACAGCAGCTGGCTCTGAGCCCTCCTTGGGACTGGGGAGAGGGCCAAGACTGGATCATTTGGACCCCGTCCCTTTAAGGCCCAAGCCCCTTATTGCTACATTTGCTACTTTGCTACTTGATGGCCCCTGGGTCGTGCCCAGGGGAGGCCTTATCACTGGGTGGTACTAACGAGGAGGCTGCTGGCATTTGTCCTTGCCATCATGACCATAGCACAGAACTCTTTTCAGAGGGTCCCGGGGTGAGTTATGCGGGATTCATTTGATCACTACTCAACTATGCCACATAGGGTCCTTGCTATATACTCAGCTTGACCAGCCCTGCTGGAGGCCGGTGGCCCATTATTTCCCCCCAACCCCAGGGCTTTCCAGCTCCTGGACCTTGCTGGAACACCTCCCTCCGACATATTCTGCAAGGTCCGAAGACCAACAGCCTGCTATCCTTTCCAGCGTGGGGCAAGGCTTCTTAGTGGTGGCTTTTGAAGCCCATGCATTTGGAGCACAATGGGAAGGGTGCGTTTTAGGAGGAACATCAACTTCCACCAATAGCCAAAAGGCCGGCTGGGTGGCAGCCTCCTGGTTCAGTGTCCTGTTGGTGAGGTAGTTTGAACACACCAGCAATCCTGCCAGGAGAAGCACGCCTGGAGCACGTCCCCACACGTCCACTGGTCTCAGCAACAACTCAGAGTGGTGAGCGGGACCCTGGGGGATTGGCCTGGACCTGACCCCTCGGCCTTGGTGGGCCAGGGGCACCGCTCACCTGACTGCCCTGGGGGACAGCCACACCTGACAGTAGAACAAAGCATCACTTTCTGGAAGGGAAGGAGCCCTCTCCCCAGCGGAATTGTTCCTGCTGCTTGGGCTGAGCCCTCTGGCTGTTGCCGAGCGCCTGCACTTGCCAGCCTCCAAGTTTTCTTCTTCCCATGAGGCAAAGGTGATCTCAGTCCGATGTCCGGTGCCTGGCGCCCGTGCATCTGACTTGCTGGCGGGGTGGTTGCTTCTGTGGCTGGCCTGAAGCTTTGGCTGTGGGGCTGCCAGCATGATCTGTGTCCTGGGAGCTCTCAACGGGAAGAGTCCCAGGTCCAGAGACTGTGCCCGGTCAGGGGAGCTAAGGAAGCTTCCGGAAGCAGGGGCACCTGCTTTGCTATGGAACTGCCTTCAAAAGTCTAATCCGGTTTGAAGTTTTGGCTGTGTAGACCAGGCCAATGGGGAACTGGCCAAGATCATATTTTCCAAGTGTGCTTGCATTCTAAGGTCTGCACAGTAGACTGACCTTGGACTGGCCAACTGGGCAGAGCAACCCCACCCCCCACCCCCTGCATTGCTTGGCTTAATCTACTGGGGAGCATGTGGTGGTCACAAGACCGAGCACGCCTGCTTGGGAGATGGGGTGACGGGGTTTATTGCTCTGGGTCTGAATGCATCCGGAGCACCCTTACCTCTACTGAGCCTGGTGGCCTGCCCTTCCCTCTGGATGTCCCCAGGGGTGTTTGGAAACCTTCAGCCTGCACCGTCTCAGGGGTACAGTCCACTTGGCTCTGGGTGGGCCTTCTGAGGACCTCCAGGGCTGGCCACGTGTCGGCCAGTATCGCTCGGGAGCAGAGGCCAGGAGGACTGGGTAAGCCAGCCCTGCCCGTCCACAGCCCATGGGGAAGGGCAGGAGGCAGCCAGGCCTTTGCCCTGGGTAGCTGAGGGCACCAAGGCACCCACTCTTCTAGAACTTCCTCTGTCCACATACCCTGCGCCTCAATGTCAACACAGCTTGTGGACCCTTGACAGAGAGGAGCTTCTTTGGGGCGATGTTGGTTGCAGAAAAGCTTGGGCTGCATTTTGGTTCTAAGAAAGGAGCCCTGTGTGAAAAGCAAGGAGATAAAAACAGGTGGGACAAGGAGAGGAGTCCAAAGACCCCATAACATGGAATAGGGCTTCCTCTCATTCACTTACTCATCAAGTAGTTACCGAGTATCTACAAGGGCCAGGACCCATGCTGAGGTTGTGTGGAACCAGGGTGTGGGAGTGCCTGACGGGAATCTGGGTCTATATTGCCACCACTGGAGACAACCTGAGGACCCAACACATGTCATCTACTAGCTACTGTACCTGGTAGAGAGAGCAACTACTGCCAGTGGGGGAAACTGAGGCATAGTGGTCAAGAACCCACAAGGGTGCCACCCTAGCCAAGTCTCCTAATGCCCACAGTGGCCCTGCTGTGAAGGATGGAAGGTTGGTGCCGTGGGGACAGGGCCCCGTGGAATCAGACATACAACGGCACCGACATGGGGCTGCAAGGATGGTCACGGAAACACCCAGGAGGCAGGGTCTGCAAACAAGCTTATGAGCCTTTGGTCACCAGCTGGTGAATTTGCCTACATGAGTAAAGAAATACCAGTGATCACTTTTTTTTTTTTTTTTTTTGCTTCTATGTTTGCTGTTTATACACTCCCCAGGGAAAATTTTCACCTATGGCCAAAAATAGATCGAAGGAGGCTAGTTCTAGCAGGTGGAGTGAGTGTCCGAATTCAAAAACATGTTGCTTAATACCACTCTGTCTGAGGGCTCACGGGCGTCACAATGGTGACAGTGACAATGAGGAGAGTAATAGCTACCATTTGCTGAGCACCTACTACGCGCCAGGCACCTGATTCAGTGCTTTACATATATTACCTTCCGGCCGATTGGCAGATAGTCATTTTGACATACACATGAAGGGAGCACAAGTGGGTTTTTTGCAGGTTTTTGCAGGTTTTGCTTTGTGTCTGCTTTTTCCCTTGGGGACCACCTCTGTTTCGCGGTGCCTTTGTTGGGCTGTCCGAGAAGCATCTGGCTCTGGCCTAGGCCCTCTGTTGCAGCTTCAGCCCCAACTCCAGACACAATTGAGACCTGGCCCAGCCAGGGGCCCGTCAGGATGCCACAGGGTGGGCCCCAGCTGCCAGCTGGATGACCCAGCCACCTCCCCCCACCCCGGGGCGGGAACTCTCCCAGCTTCCACCGGGGCTGCCGGAGGGGAGGATCCCAGGGGCCCCTGAGTTCATGGCCATGTTTATTTTGAGTAAAACACGAGGGAACAAGCCAAGGAGAAGGGGGCAAAAACAGAATGAGTTAGGAAGTAATAAATGTTTTAAAAGATGGTCAGAACCTCCACGGCTGTCAAGCTACAAGCTCTTTCAGGGGGCGCCGGTGCTTCCTCTGGTGTGGGACCCTTGAGGCATGTGACAGGACCAGAGGGCAGCCCCGCGCCCGTGGGGACCTCTTGGAAAGCCGGCCTCCGGGGGGCTGGCAGAACTGAGGCAATCCGCGCGGTTGCTCAGCACGGTTGCCACGATGGGGACGTGTGGTGCGGGGGGCCTTACACAGACTCGGGGCGAGGCAGGGGGCCGTCAGGACACAGTGGCCGTCACTACGGGGGGGGGTGGTGGGTGCCCCAGAGCCGGAGGGGGGAGGCGGGGTGTAACACTGGATGTGCTCGGGGCCAGCCGGTCCCTCTCGCGTGTGCCGGAAGGCGTGATCCCCCAGACAGAGGGAAGAGTGGCGGGAACAAGATTAGAATCTCAAGTGATAGTCACGACAGGAGCCCCACGAGGTGGTGTGCCCCGAACGAGTTAGGGCCCGGGACCTCCTCGAGGACGGGCTGTCGGCGCACAACTGTACAAGGAAGAGAGGGTTGTAAACAGGGCCGACCCCGGGCTCTGTGGACTTGTTCTCTCTGGTGTCCCCGGTCACCCACCGGGGCTCCCCTCTGCTGCCCGTCCTCGCCCTCACTCCTTCTCTTTCACAGTGACCAGGTCTCCCCGTAGGGAGACTCTGTCCGCGGAGGTGGAGCGCCGCCGCCTGCCCGTGGGATCGTCGGGCCCGGGCCCTGCGGTGGGAACCGTCAGGAGGACTGCATCAGGCCGGTGAGGCGCTTGCCCGCCAGCGACTTTCCCTGCAGAGACAGGCGACAGAGTTGGCACGCACAGGCGCGCACGCCCACGCACACCGCGCGCACGCACGCGCACGCACACCATGCACACGCACGCGCGCGCGCACACACACACAGGGACAGAGACCGAGACAGAGAGCCAGACAGGTGAATTAATTGCTGCACGAGCCCCGAAGGCCAAACGACTTAGCTAACGGACCCTGCTGATCTCTGGGTTCGGGGCCTTGACTGCAGACAGTTGGAACAACCAGGGCTCTGGGGCACGGGGTGGGGAGTGAACGTGTGTTGCTGGTCTTTTTTTGGGGTGTGGGAATTTTACTTACCCCAAAACGAGGCATTTTTCACTCTTAGGTAGAGTGTCTCTTAATGCTTGTGGGCTGCCCCTGAACTTGATTTCATTCAAGCCAGGAAGGAAAAGGTGGACTGAGGAGTAGTAAGATCAGGGAGGGTGGGTTGACCCACACAGGTGATGGTTAAGGATTTGGGTGACTAGAAGCTAATGAATGAACTAGTCTTAAGAATGCAGGAGATGTG
The DNA here is from genome assembly GCF_004348235.1 of Phoca vitulina. NCBI lineage: Eukaryota > Metazoa > Chordata > Mammalia > Carnivora > Phocidae > Phoca > Phoca vitulina. The sequence goes on along the minus strand of NW_022589710.1, from coordinate 43,294,678 downwards.
GGAATGCAGAAGAATGCAGAAGACCTAGGATCCTGTCTGAAAGGCAGGATTGAGCCCTCCCCGGGAGAGATACACAGGCTTGGCGACCTCTTGATGACAGGTTCTGGGACTGTGGAAATATAGGGGCCTGTGCCAAGGCTGGGAGCCTGGGCTGGCGAACGGGTACCACCACAGGCTCCAGGGCAACACGCTCCTGCCGTGTCCTGTGTTCCTGGCTCCCTGTGTGTGGTACCCAGGGGCTGAGTTTGATGACTCCACATCGGGACATCTACAAGCCCTTCACTTGCCATGTAGCAGTTCTTGAAAATGAAAAAACTGAACTGGACCGTGAGGCCTGGTGCATGAGGCACTGAGATCTTGAGAGAGGCCAGCGACTCCTGTGCCTGGGAGGAGGTGGCCGAGGAGCCTCTGATGTGGGATTGGGCACCATGAGGATGGATGAGGAGGATGACTGAGTCTCCGTCGTTCTGCTTATTTCCCTTGACGCAGCCCGTGCCCATTCCCTGCTCACCCTCTAAAGAAATCCAGAACATCGGACAGGGGTCTAGAGGAGAGTGTGGCTGGACCCGAGCAGACTGATCACTGTGTCTGAGAAAATACTCAAAACCCATGCTATTATTGACAGCCGGTCAGCTAAACCATCGCCATCTGCAAAGGGGAGCACGTGGTCCTCATCAGCATGGGCTGTGGTGTTTGGTAGTGAGGGACTGCAAGGGCCAGCGGCCCCTCATGTTCATTTCCAAGTGGGGTGTGAGGGCTCATCTTGTTTACTGGGCTTGGCTGAGTGCAAGCTGGATGTAATTAAAAAAAATTGATCAGGTTTGTGAAGCCTGGTAGAGTACTCAATAAACCGGCTGATTGATGAATTGATGGATAATGGATATATCTAGTAAATGAACAAGGGCTGTGAGTTTGCTGGATGCAAGACAATGTGTCATCTGGCTTAACTCTCCATAGAGGGACGTGCCAGCTTGACTTTGAGAATTCCAGTGGCATGCACGGGAGCTTGTCCAGAAATGGAACTGCCCTTGGGAGCTGTTGGAAAGTCTGCATCGACATCCCCTTGCTCTTTTTCCCCTTTTATTTCACCCCTCATTTTCACTAGTGAGACAAAACTTCATTTTTTTCTCCCCTATTTTAAACACACATGCACGCACACACACACACACAATCTCCCCAATAGCAACCTTATCTGAATCTTCAAATACACTAAACTTAGCCTGCAGCAGGCTACATTTATACAAGGGTAAGGATTTTTTAATCAGATTTTTTTAATCCTAGAGGGTTCCAGTGCCAGTCTTTGCAAATCACTAAAAGCAGGGTGGCTATTCCCCTGTGTAGAGTGGGTTAGGTGGGACAAGAGCTCACAGCTGGCAGAGGCTGCCCTTCAAGGACTTGCTCCAGCCCTGGATTCTAAGGCACACACATGGCTGGTGCTCTCCTTGACTGCCCTTTCTTAGATGGAGCTCGAGGCATTTGTCATCCTGTTGGTTCACCTGGGACTGTGCCTTCTTGATGCAAGCCTGAAGGCAGCAAGTGTGGGGACGTGTGTGAGGTCCTCTCGGGGGAAATGTGGAGCTGATGAGTCTAGGGGCCTCCTGGTCTGAGAGTTCTAACAAACCTCCCCCAGCCCCTTCACCCATGTCCATCCCTGCTCATGTGAAAGGCACTGCGGGATTTTGCTTGCCTCCCGGTGCCCCTTATTGCTGCAGGAACCACACCCCAAATACTGGCTCCTCCCCTTCTCCTTCTGTCCCTTTTCCACCAGGGCAACAAATCACATTTGTGTCACCAAATATATATGTTTTGGCTTTGCCATACATGGTATTCGGGCTCGGATTGAGCTGGCGGATGTGGGAAAAAAAAAAAAAAATCAGTAAAGCTCCTGAATAACGGTCTATTGCTAGCGTGTATGTTAAGAGCCCAGAAACAAAGAAGGTGAGGTTTACCAGGCATCCAAACCCTCATTATGGCTTCTTCCTCATTAGTGAGGTCATTTTGGCTGGAGAGGGGGCTGTGGGTTGAGGGAGGTTGAAGATTCTATATCTGGATTATTATGGGACTATCTGTTTGAGGTGCCTTTGGCCCCGAGGTCCTCCACCCTCCACCCTTCCCTGTTCTGTAGAAGGGGCTGGGCTGGGCTTGGAGGCGCTAATTAATCTCTTCCTGCTTGAGTCCTGGAGCTCAGCCTCACAGCTCTGACTCCAAGGCCCTGTGGCCGGCTGTCAAAGCCTGCCCCTCCCCTTGCCCCCAGCTGCTTCCATTTCTCAAGACTTCAGAGGACAGCCTAGAGAACTTGCCCTGAGATTGTTCCCAGCCTCTCAGCAATCCAGGTGGTGTTCCTTGGCATTTTTGTCTCCCTCCCCCCACCCCTGCACACACACACATTTTTCAAATGCCAGTTCTGCTGCTAAAAGAGGTCGTGAGGTTTCAGGTCCGCTCAGGGGGCAGCTCAGTCCAACTGCAATCTGTCCGCTACTCAGTGACCTCCCGGGTGGGGCTGGAAGGTGGTTATTCATGCAGGACGCAGGCATGGCTAGATGCCTGGCCTCGGGCTTTGGGGAAGAAAGCCTGCAATCACACTGGCTCAGCAGCTGCCTCTCTTCTGAAGAGCTGAGGCTCCTGTAATTTTCAGGGATCAAAGTGAAATCTGACAGCAGAGGCTACCTGTGTTCAGAGATGAGCTGCCCCCAGGTCTATGCTGCTAGGGGCTTGCTGGGAGCCCCTGAGCTACCTGCTCTGTCCAGAGAGAAGAGAGCTCCTGCCCTGCACGCTCTCGGGCTCTTTTCCTCCCTCTTCTTCGCCCCCTTCCCTGCCTCAATCGGACGATCCTGTAGGAAACACTTAGGAAGGGGAGTGTGGTAATTCTATTTCCACCCGGCATCTTGCATAGTTATGGGGGAAGCCATTTTTTCGGGGTTTGAATGTGTGATGTTCCCCAGCGCAGGTCGGTTGGGAATGGATCATGGTGCCAGGAAGGGCAGCCAGCTCAGCCCGAGGCCTTGTAGCTGAGCGAAGCAGCTGAAGGTGGTTGAAAATGCTATTAGCAGGCAGCCTTTGTCCAAGTGAAAAAATACACAGTGATTAAGAACTGAACTGCAGAAGGTACATTCCAGAGACACCAAAGCTTTGCATACAGACAAAGTGCTTTTCACCTTTGAGACATTTGGCAAAGTTAACCCAAGAGGATCAGGATCCTTCAGTTTCATGGACTGGGTTCACAAACGTCCACCCTCCACCCTGACTAATCATTTCAGCTCTGTGGCCATCTTGATGGCTAGAAGCCTGGAAGAAGGTGGTCATGGAATCCTTCATTTCTAAAAGGAAATGCACAAAAGGAATGTCTCCCTTTTGTGCCGTGCTTTAAGAAAAATCAACATGCTGCTTGACATGCTGTGGCTCTGTGCATTGCACTTCCAGATATTAATCAACAAAGCATGCACGATCCAGGTTACCAAGAGCTTTTGCCTCTTACTTACCTGGGACACTGATGCTACACTCTTTGGCTGGGAGGAGGGCTGTGGCTCAGAGAGTAACCCTGGGGGTTAGGTGGCATATTGGGGACAGCAGAGCCAAGCACTAGGGACTCAGGCAGGACCCTTCTCAATGCTAAGGGAGTAAAGACATCTGAGCTGCTGATGAGACTCTCAAGCTGACTTGCCCAGATGACCAAAGACCAAAGTTACAGATCTCAGGTCCACCCAATCTAAATTCATGTTACTATGGGGCTAGGAATCAACTGTAGTTGCCTCTGGAGGAGAAAGATTGAATTGATTGGAAAGTGGCATGAGGGAACTTTCCAGGATCATGGGGCGTAGGTGACAGTGGTGCATAGATTTGTTAAATTCATTGAACCACACACTTCAGATCTGTTCATTTTGCTATCTGTAATCACCCTCAAAAGAAAAAAAATATTGGGAAACAAAATCCAGCTATCACATCTCTGCTTTGAAATTTCCCACTCCTTATTCTTTTTCAGTTGCAGGTCCCGTGACTTTGCCTTTTGGCTCAATCCGGGGCTTCCTACTCCAGTGTAGGAGAAACTCGGTTCCTCTGTGAGAAGAACTGGAACTTGCAATAGGGCCAATCTGGAACACTGTGTCTAGTGCCTTGATCCAAACTGATCACCTTGTTGTGATACAGGCATTTTTCATCCTTGCTAATGAAAATAAGGTTTTGCTGAATGGGCCTCACCAAATGACCTCAGTAGGCAGGAAATGGGAGGCTCCAGAGATGAGCTGTTCTCTCAAGGAGACTGAAGGTTACCCATGAGTAGATATGATGCTCAGGTTCATAAATGATGAGTGAGCATGTGATCGCAGGCCTGGGGGGGCCTTGCTGAGGGAAGCAGTCAGGAGCCTAAGAGCCAGGTAGGGAGGTAAGGGTTCTGGCTTGGGTTTGGCAGGAGGGGACAAGTCAAGAACTTGCCTGAGTTCATCGGGTGACTTCCCTGGAGCTTGGTGCCCCCTGGCGCCCCTTCTCCACTGAGCAAAACAAAAGGAATGATTTCAAAAGGGTGTATAAGGAATTCTGTGACATATCCTTTCTCGATGGTGTTTCAAGCTGGGGAGAGAGAGCCACTTGCTAGGGGTAGTGTAGGCGTTTTCGAAGTTGGCAGAGGACTGGGAGGAAAATCCATACTTAATACAGAAGAGTTTCAAAAAACTTCTCAACTCTCCATCTCTCATCAACTTGCCCTCTTTTGAACTTCATGGCAAGGTGGGGCAGATGAAAGGGGGAAACCTGGTCTTGGGACTAGCCAAAGATCACACAATGCTAATCCACAGCAGGGCTAGGCCAGAGCCACACAGGGGGACGAGGATGCTTCTGCCTTCCTCAGTCCTCAGTAGTAGGGGGCTGGAGCCTGTGACAAGATCCATTCCTGGGGTCTGTATTACTCCTGGCTCCTTGCAAAGCTTTCTGATCTCTCTCAGGAGCTGAAGGGCATTTTATTTGGCTTTAAAATATTCTATTTGACTTTTAAAAATAAGATACCACAAACATAAAACAACGCTCAAATAAAAAAAATCAAGAAATAGGTGAAACTTGAATTAATAATAAAAAAAAGTTCACTGGCTGAAGAATTAATATTCATTCTTGTATATTTAAACCTGTTAAAAAGTAAGGAATATGATCATAATAAAAATAACGGATTATTTTGAAACAGGTCACTATCTTAGTTAGGTACAGTGGTATAAACAACTGGATTTTGCCATGTAAATTGTGGGTCTATGGAATCTACCTGTAAGTCATATCTTCTGAAAGCAATTCCCATAAATGGTTACTGGGACTGTTAGCAGTTTCAGAAACCTTACTCTAGCCTATATTGGCAGCTACCAGTGCTTTTCTTTCCTTAAAATTTTTTTTTTTTTTTTTTTTAGATTTAGAAAAGGTAAGTCGCCAGCGCTCCTAACTGTCCTAAATGTGAAAGAACCAACCTATCCCATGATCTATCTCCTAGGGACTTTCTCTTTGAATTTCTCACCCCCGCTCAATGGGCTGGCATCAATATTCCAGGTACACTCCCTTCTCAAGGGCCTTCCTCTTCAATTAGCACAGACCGTGATGGTGAGTGGGTGGGGATGGGCCCGTTACCAGGGGTACGGGTTACTACCGAGGACTGTAACTCACAGCCACCTGTCGACTGAACATCGAACCACTCTTGTGTGTCAAACACACCAGGCATTGTACAGACACTCTTGTTAATGACCACACCCTCCTTGCCAGTTTAAAGCCTTAGGACATCTTAGGTTAAAGTCTTAGGATATATTGTGTCAGGATCGATGAAGAAACAGGCTCATCTAGAGCTCGAGCCCCTTGCCTGAGAGCATACAGCTAGTCAGTGGCAGAGCGAAGCGGGTCAGCCTTCATGAGCCACACTTTCTACTTTGTATGTGGCCATCCCTCTCAAGGAACGAGGCAGATGGAAACGCTCAGAGACTAATGACTCCTCCCTGCCCATCTCCACCAGGCAATCTCTTTGGGCAGCCCAGGGAGATTTTCTCAACCTCACTGAGAAAGAAGTTTCCACCCCTGGACATGCCTGAGACCATCTCAAGCATTTCTGCTCTGCCTGAGGTTCTTCCCCTCTTCACATTCGGTTCTCCTGAGAGAGAAGGCGCCACCTTCTGGCTGGTAAGCCTGGCCAAGTGAGACTGGCTACTGCACCGAGCCGGGGCACCCGTCACCGCTGCTTGGGGCACGCGGCTTTAAGGTGCACCCGCTGGATGGGCCAGGTGAAGCTACCACTTCTGTTTGTGCCCTCATGTTATTGGTGCTGCTGCCCCTGGGGTCGCCATAGCAACTGTCCCAGGGAGGAGAGGAGCAGGGGTACTGTTTACCTTTCTCAGGAGGGGCAGGCGGAGCTGCCTTACTCTAATTAGAAACCAATTCCAATTAGAACCAAGTGCCTAAATCAGGGTGTCCCAGCCAGGCTGGGCGGGGGGGAAGCCCTCTGTGGGTGGTGTTCCTGGCCCCCAGACTCCTGCCCTCCATCGGGCTCATCACTTTTGGGGCTCTTTGCAATGGCCAGCCTCTGCCAGCTAATTTCGGTGGGAGAGCTTCTTCCACGGTCCCCCAGCTAGGCAGGGACAAATCTGGAACCAGGCAGGCATGCAGGAGTGACAAGGGGGAGAGCAGCTGTGCCCTCTGCTGGGCGCACAATGCCCAGACACAGATTCCCCAGCTTCCTTCCTAAGCTGTGCATTTCCACCTGTGTTCTTCCTGTGCAGGGGCCATGCCCCCCCCTTTCATATCAGATCTCCATCTCTCCTTCCTCTGGTTCTGACTGCACAACCCTGGTGCTCTCTGTGTACTCAGCTTCCAGGGAAGCTCTTGGTGGATTCAGGAGTGGAGTGGAGAGGGGGGCATTTCGCCTGCGAGGCCCCTCAGAGGTGTGCCTTCCTCTGCCCCTGTTCCTCCATCTCCTCCCCAGAAGTACTCCAGGATCTTAGCTCTGGTTCACTCCAAATTAGGCAAAGGTCAAAAGACTCGAGGAAACAGGGACATGGCTGTGTTGCTACTAGCAACATCGTGATGCTTTTTTCCAAGTAGGACGTTCAAGTGACCCTTGTCCCTGGCTCCAGGGGAGAGTGTCACTGAAGTTTAGTGGAAGAGACAGCAGGAGGAATCATTTGCTTGGGAGTGTGTGACTCTCCTGCAGAACCACGGGGACTCTACCTCCGCCTCTCAAGGGCACCTCTCATCTCCTACACACGTGTTCACCCAAAACTCATCCATAGGTTGGGGTCCGTGGTTAAGCCAGCTGCCAGAGCAGAGCCTAGACGGCACAGGCAGTCAACATGAGGACTGTCCCCCACCGCCCCAAAGCATAATCTTTCCATGAATGTCCATGTCCGTTAGGACACAAATGCAAAGGAGGCCGGCTTATTTCTCTTTCTTCCCTACCACCAGGAATGCGCTGCAGCAGGCATTTATCACACATGTATTTCTAACCTAAAAAAGTGCGTCAGGGGATGGGTCAAGCAGCATTTTCAGAGATCTCTCGATAGAAACTTGGGTCAAGGGGTCTTCCCTACAGACCCTTTTTACATGTTGCTGCAATGCTTTTGGTGCCCGTGGGACAGAGGATAGGTGCTCGCCCAGCCTTCTTCTCCCCTGATGGTCTAGGACGTAGAAATGTAATATTTCCAAGTTTCCTGCAGGATTTGGCCCTGGGTCACAGGGGAAGGGTTATGGAAGCTGTAAGCCTAAGGATGCTGCTGTTGGATTTAAAAGCATCGTCAAAGGTAGTGAGCATTTCTGTCCTGTTCTGCTAGGGGCCCGGGAGAAGCGATCCGTACCTAAAGACCTTATTTGCACATTGCCTCTGGGACAAGGGACTTACATCTTAGCATCATTTCTGGACCCCTGGCTCCTTGCCTCTTAGGAAGAAAAAACTTACGGGTGCAAAAAAAAAAAAAAAAAAAAAAAATGGGCAGAAAAATGGGAACACCAAAAACTAGATGCTGCTGACTGTTCCTGGAACGAGGGTGCGGGAACGAGAGTGATAGGCAGAGACAAGGCCACGGACAAACAGATCATCTCTTCCGGATTTTGGAGCACCTTCTGTGCAGAAGGATCCCAAAAAGGGTTAGAGAGTGCGGACGCCGGGATCACTCACCCACTGCTGGAAGGAAGCCACCTCGGGGGTGAAAGGCAGCGGCCATTCTGACTCTGCGCCAGCAGCACTAGGCAATTGTGTTTTTAGGAAGGGAAGTGAAGAATAACTTATCCAGCTGAAACCAAGAATACCTGCAGCTTTCGGCGGGGCCCCTGCCCAGACATGCGCACAGCCGCAGCGGGCATGCAAAGCGTGCGCAGAGGCCCATGCAAGTCCGCAGCGTATGGGACTCATGTCCATACCCTGAACACAGAGGCCCAGGCCGGGCAGGCGGCGCATGCGCCCGTGCGGACCTCCGTGCGCACGTTCGTGTGCGTGTTTCCAGCACAGGCAGCCGCAGAAGCATCTCATGCAAGCCGCAGAGGCATCTCATGCAAGCCGCCGAAGCAGCCATGTGATTGGCTGCAGAGCTTTATATCAGGCTCCTAAAATGCCAATCTTTGACAAGCACTGGAAACTTAATGCATTTACTTTAAGATACATCTATAAACCCTGAGTTCTCCCCCCCCCCCAGAGGAAGCCATTCGTGTCAGTGGAAATGGCCTCCCCGCTTCGGTTTCTGTCAATACCACAAGCAGGAGAAGCATGTACCCCAGGGATCTGGTTTAGGAGGGATTTCAAAGCATCCCCAGCCACTTGCTTCTGACTCCTTGAACAACCCCACTGTGTAGTGTGTGGCTAAAAAAATACAAGCCTTTGTTGATCTGGCAGATGGAGAACCAGACTCAGGGAGGCTGTATTGCTCAGGGTGGCCACAGACAGCTGAGAGGTGAGGGTTTCTGGGAATGAGGCTTCTGTTGAGCAGAGCGCTACATCTGGAGGACTGCATTGCACACGCTTGTCATGGGGAGAACCACTCCTGATCTGCGTCTGGAAGCAGGAGGTGTCTCAGGGTTGTGCACCTCGGTGGGGGAGGGGGAGGCGGCAAATGCCAGATTCTGACAATGTATGCAACATTTTCTAGGTGGCTCTCCCCACTCCCAGCACCACACAGCTCTCACGGCCTCCTGGGAAGTGCTTAGGGGCCTCCAAGAAACTGACCACAGGGCAGAAGCTGGCCTGCCAGTCACCTTGGTCCCTCCACTCCCAGGGAAAGCAGAGAAACTGGCTCTGGACTTTAAAAATAAGCCAATAATAACAGCTACCATCTATCAAGCCGTTCTACGAGCTGGTCACTGTGATAATTGGATGTGCCTTGCACACATTGTCATATATGAGATACGCATGTAGCCACCCTCGACTGCAAAATAAATATAACGATACCTACCTCAGAGAATATTCTTGGAAATTAAGTAAGGTAATACGAGCTAAGCATGGGGGGCAAACAACGCAATAATGCAAATAGTAATACAAAGAGTTCCACTTGAGCACATATACTACAAACACTCTGCTAAGCATTTTTTTCCCTACTTAATCTTTTACTCTTATCTCCCCTTTACAGATGAGGAAACTGGGGCTTAGAGAAGCTGTTAAGTGGTAGAGCTGAAGTTGAACCGAAGTCCCTTGCTTGCCAAGCTCAGCAGGTGCAGACACCCGCAGTAAAGCACTGTGAGCCCCCAAGAAATGGCAGTAACTACTATTATGCCCTCATTCGGTGCCAGCATCCACCCTGTGCAGAAGGCTGGGGCTGTGTTATACCCGTCAGCCAAGCGAGCGGCTCCCCTGGGGTCTTATGCCAATCTCAGGTGGACAGACAGGAGTTAGCCCGGGCTGTCCATCTCTAACCCAGTCTGCTTCTGCGCATTCCGGGGGGGGGGGGCACCAAAGGGACATTGTTCTCAGGGCAAAGTGAGCAGGTGGTCTTTAGTAGGGGGTGAAAATGCAGTTGGAAATGTCACTGCCAAGTTTCAACAACATTTGGCTCTGGCTGGCTGGGGCTGCTCAGGCACAGCCCAGATGTGACTACCTGCTACGGCCGGGGTAAGGAGTGGTCTGGACAGCTCCGGGCAGTCAGCCAGGAGGAGCTTCTCAGAGCAGGCGGGGGCAAGGTGCACCTCCCTGTGGTTATTCATGCAGTCCTGGGGAGGGTGGAGAGGAAGAGGACCCTGACAGGAAACCTGAGCAAAGCTGCCAAAGGGCAGGTTGGGGGTTCCGGTGACCACCACCCCACCTGCACTCCTTCCTGGTGATCCTTCCCATAACATCCTATAGATCTAGAAACAATTTAGGAAAAGCTATCATTGAGAGCTAGCAAATGATGGGCTCTGGAACTGTGTCATTACCAAGGAGACCGCCATCAAGTATAGGATCGCAGCGTTGCGATCACTCACAAATGCTAATGCTTGACTCCTTTACATATTTAGAAAAATGGATGCCCTAGAACCTTCCAGTATCATCCAGGACAGAAAATCCATCAGAATTTCCTCTCTACTTTTGCTGCAGATTACAAGGTTGGATTGAGTTTTGTACTGGCTGTTCCTATCTCTATGTTCCAACTTAATCTGTTACGATGTAAAGGCCAGGCCCTCTATCCTTGCTTGATGGTCTGTCTTTTCCCATTCGGCATGGAGGTTCAGATGCACCCTGCTCTTGGGGAAAATGAGAAAGGCATGGCATGGGATGGTTCTCCAACCCTGTGAAAAAGTGTGGGTGCCTTCCAGATCCCCATACCTTTCCCTCCCCACCTCTTATATCCAGGCCCCAATGGCCTGACAGAGTTTTAAAGGACTGTCTTTAGGGACATAGTACCAATCAACTCTAACTGGGTTTTCTTTAGCTTTAAAAAATGTCTTATTAAAACTTTGCTGACTTTACGGGGATCGCCATGTTTAATGAGAGGCCTCAAAGAATCTGAAAGCAAGAGATGAGGAGAGGAAAAAAGCCATAAGCTGTAATCACCATAATTATACAATCCCATGATGAGTAGAAAGCAGCCCTGGTAAAGCCTGAGAGAAGAGGGAGTGTCATTTGCAATCGTGCTGGTCTTTAGGACAGCTGGAAAGAATGTGACACGAGAGCCCTTCCTTCCCCTGAGTTGGGCTGAAGATAAGTCCTCAAGGCAGACCCCAGGAGGAGGGGGTGCCAGAAGGGCAGTTTGTCCCCAGTCTAAGGCCTCTGGAGCGCGTTCTGCTCCCGGCCACGTGGAGACGGTGCTGGAACAGCCTGCTCCCTGAAATCGGCAACTGGCATTGGGCGAAAGGCAACTGGCTTTCTCATCTTTGCTGCTTTCAAAAAAGCGCCCTTTCTGGATGGGAAGGAGGACAGGCCAAACTTTCTCCAACTCAGAGCCAGGGTCCCCCATGCACAAGCCCACCCCGGCTGTGCTCAGCCCGACTGCACGACCGCCGCTCAGCTGCCCTGTGCCAGCAGGCGTCTGTGTCCTCTGCTCGCTGACCTCCTTTCAGGCCTTCAGGGGAGAGAGCCCTCTTGCCAGAGCTCAGCTGCAGCAGCAGCGATTGGCTTAAAACAAAACCAACACACAAAAAAAACACCCAACAAAACAAAAGGCAAGGATGACATGTGAAGGGCAGTAATTCCGCTCCTTGACAGTTTCCCTTGCTTGGCTTGTGTCATCATCTGGCTTTTTCTCCCTCAAGGCAGATGCTGATCTGACTCTTGGATCCTTCTCCTCCAATCTCAGCAAACTCCCTCCATATGATCCACTCTCCTTTTCTAAGACTTATTTATAAACCATAGACTAAAATGCAGTAGGATCCATTTAACAAATATTTAATGCATCAGAGGATTCCAGCTAAAAGAGAGGATAGAGGGGTGCCTGGGTGGCTCAGGTGGTTGAGCAGCCGACTCTTCATTTCGGCTCAGGTTGTGATGTCAGGGTCGTGAGATCGAGCCCCGCATTGGGCTCCACGCTGGGCGTGGAGGCTGCTTAAGATTCTCTCCCGGGGCGCCTGGGTGGCTCAGTCGGTTAAGCGGCTGCCTTCGGCTCAGGTCATGATCCCAGGGTCCTGGGATCGAGCCCCGCATCAGGCTCCCTGCTCAGTGGGAAGCCTGCTTCTCCCTCTCCCTCTGTCTGTTGTTCTGCCTACTTGTGCTCTCTCTCTATCTCTGTTAAATAAATAAATAAAAATCTTAAAAAAAAAAAAGATTCTCTCTCTCCCTCTCTTTCTGCTCTTCCCCCACATTTCTCCCTCTCTCTCTAAAAGAAAAAAAAAAAAGAGAGAGAGAAAATCCAATGCAGAAGGCTGCTCTATGATACCCTTGGCCATTCAGCTTCTGCACGTTTCCAGGGAGCTTGGTGATCCTCAAGGTGACATACCCCACTGTTGGGAAATTGCTACTGTTATTCTCCAGCAGGGTGGCCCTCCCTGTATCTTCTACCCAGTTCTTCTAGCTTTGTCTGAAACCACCCAGAAAGGTCCACTTACTGTGGGAGACAAACACAAATATATCTCATGACGGTTATCTCGTCTCCTGAGGGGCTAGACATCTCTATCCCACCTGACATGGCTTCCTCAGTTACTCTCTTCTGAATTTTCCCTAGATTGTTCAAGTTCCTGACAAATTGTGGGGGCTTAGAACGAAGACTCAACACAGTCTAGAACAACACGAAAGCAGTGAGACATTTTTCTCTTTTGGTCATTCCACTTTGGGTATTATAACCTAAAGTAGCTTTTCTCTTTTTTAAGGCAATTGCATCTTGCTTTTGCTTATATGAAGCTTGTAGCCGACTACAACCCCAGAATTTTTTTTTTTTTTACTTGAATTACAGCAAAGGCTATGAATGCCATCCTATAGTTATGAGGCTGAATTTTTTTTAACATAAAATTTATCTTGTTAAATTTTATATAGTTGTTTTTGACCCACCATCCCCACCTGAAGGAGATACTCTTCAAATAGAATTCCACTGTCTACCAAAGGAACAACACCTTGCAGGTGCTGATCTGTGAATATGACTGATGTGTTTTCTCTTCATCTGAGTCCTCAAAAAGGATGTCGATAGGACCGGGCCATGTGACCTACCACCAGAAACTGCCTTTCCGGTTGACACAGATCTATGAATTCACCCTCTTACCAGTCATTAAGGTGCCATGAATACACTGGCTTTACCCAGTTCTGGGAGGGGCAGGAATTGCCATTGGTTTCAACCTTACTGCGCTAACAGCAGCACATAAATAAATATTCTGTGGAGCAGGGGGATGTAGTGATGATAGTCACCCTTCTACCATCAGCCAGGCTGACAAGGGGGTTGTGGGAAGTTCCTGACAAATACTATGCCAATAAGAACCATTCCTGCTGGGGCCATGGTGCTCGGGTCAAAAGGATTCGGCCGTGATTGGGGAGAGTGGAACCGCCAGGAGGGCTGTTGCTGGGGAGGTTCTACGCTCCTAACCCTGCCTCGCCTTCCTATCTGTTGGGGAGCCACCAAAGGGTCCTTCCCTCATGGGCCTTCAGGTCACGTCGTAAAGCTGACAATACCCCCCCCCCCCCCCCGAGCCTTTCTCAGCCCCACGGCAGTGTTCCAGTTAACCTTCTGCTACATGGCAACATTTCACAGATGGTGCCTATGTAAGATTTTACATCCTGCCCTCCTTCCAGAATGCTGACATTCCCAAACTGACTCGAATCAAAGACACTCACTTGTTGCTGGACAACAGGGGAGACCCCCGAGTCATTTTCCCCGGGAGCTCATTTGGGGGGAACTCCATGGTGGTTTTACTTCTTAGCCTTCAAGGTCCTTAGAACTTGAGCTCTCTGACTTCTAACTTTCCAGTCTGGACACAGGCCGACTTGGGTCTCTTGTTCTTGCCCTTGACATTGGCAGCTTTGTCCCCTTCCTAGGTTCCTGCTATTCCAAAGCCTGGCTAACACCTGGGGGTTTCTCTCTCTGGCCCCTCTGTCCCCCTGGCAGGACAGAGGTGGATTCCATCCTTTGCAGAAGTGGGTGTTCTGTCCTGCTGAGTTCTGCACTTCCCACTGTGCATCCCACTGAGGGCCCTGCGGTCACCTTCACCCTCTGCCTTCTCACTGGACAGATGGGAACCCACGGCTGTTCCCATGTGGCTGCCTGGGGACAGGTGCCAAAAGTCTGACCAAATAAGTGACAAGGAACAGGCTGAAATCCCACAACCCCATCAGCCGCTGTTAAAATAAGAGCTCCTTCTAGAAGGACATCTTTCCTGAGTGGGGGGTGAGAGGAAGCCTCTGTTATGGCAAAGGGCTGAGGGTCACTTCCCGAAATAGATTCCCGCCTGGCACGTACAGACACAGTTTGCCCCCAGCCTGCCTTGCGGGAGACTGGCAGGGTATGCGATGTGGATCTGAATCAGTGGCTGTAAACACACAGCTGTGCCTTTCTGCCTCAGAGGAGTTAGATTTTCACTTGACTGCTTGTCACACTGGGGTCTGGGGAAGGCGAAAGAGGGCCTGGGTGGTGGGGAGGGAGGCTGGCGAGAGGAAGCGGGAGCGGCTTTGCAGAGCCTGGCTGTGTGCCCCACGTGCCCCTGTGTGGGGAGGCTGAGTCACTGCTGGGTTTTCTCCCGGGGGGGGGGGGGGCACTCCGTGGGGAGGGGATTTTGGCTGCTTTGGGTTGACAGGTTGAATCATCAGCTGCAACAGCTGGGGGTTCCTCCTTCTGAAAGCAGTGGTAGGATGTAGGGTTGAGTTTCTCCAAACTGACAATGTCTGACCCTTTGTGATACACAAAAATCTCACTCCTCCCCAGAGTTTTGGAAGACCCAAGCCCATCCCCTGCCATTGGGAATCCCTTGATCACTTTTCCTTTTCTGCATCCTGGCAGCCAAGCTGATTTGGTTGTCTTACATGTTGTGTGTGTATAAAAAATAGACTTTTACATTTGCGTTTTCCAGCTACGACACTATACTATTAAATATGCTTTGTGAAGCTTTACTTGGAGCCAAGACGGAGAGAGACAGACAGAGGAGGCTTCGCTGACCACTGCCTATAACCAGGATAGCACAGACTTTGGTAACCTCCTTTTGCCCATCTCTAAGAGAGGACAGTGGCAAGCTGGCCCAGAGTTCTCCAGAGAATCAGAAAGTGTGGTTCAGGTGAGCAGCAGAGTGATGCTGAGGTCCCCAGATGCTCATCTTGCATTCTTTCCCAAGCCCCACGAGTCACGGTGATGCCATGGCACCCACCCTGGAGCCCACCCTTCTGCCCAGCAGACCTCATCCCTACCTCCCACCACACACCCAGCTGGGCATCCACCCAGAAGGGCAGGGACTGCAGAACTGGCAGAGGTGATCAGCGTGTGTTGCTTACCCCGTTTCTGGTGCCCCCCCCCCCCCGCCCCAGTGATCACAGTGTGTGAGTGAGCCCTGGGGATCTGAGCGGGTCTATGGCTTAGGGAGCCTGTGGTACTCTTAGTTCTGCTGGGGCTTTATCCTCACAGCCTTGCCCAGGGCTTTTAAATACAGATCCAACTCAGTGCTAGCCATGGTTTCTGTCCCTGTCCCCAAGGCAGGCAGCCACTTTCCAATCAGGAAGGCAGCTCTTTGCTCATTCTGAGGGATGATTAGCACAATTCAGGAATCTTAGCCTAGAAAGCAGCACAGACCTATGGACACTCCCAGCTGGAAAAGTCTGTAGAGATTATTTAGTCCAAGCCATTGTATTTAGGAGGAAACCAGGGCTCAGAGAGGGCTAGCGATTTGCCTGAGGTTGCACAGCTAGCAAGCTGTGGCTAGAAGCAGGGGCCACTTCGCCTGGGGCTGATGACAAGTTCCACAGGGTCCCAGAAGTCCTCATTGCTCAAGAGAGGCAGGAGTCTATGCTTTCCTTCCCAAATACTACCATGGAAGTCCATCTCCATCTCTGGGCAGGCCACGGTTTCACTATTGCTGGGCCTCAGGGCTCTGAAGTGGGAGAGCCTAGAACGACAGTCCGACCCTGTGGTTCCAGAGGGGCCCCAGGTTTTGCAATCAAAACCAACCCTATGTAAAGATTTGTAGCCAAGAGTCCTCGGCTGGAAGCCCAAAAGGATTTTTTTTTTTTTGATTGAGGTCAAAGCCCTTTGGGGGCTCTGCTGAGTCTAGGTATTTGAGAACTCATTCCCTAGGGGTGGGTGGCTGTCTGCCATGACACGTTGAGGGGGAGGGGGACCAGCCTCCTGGGGGAAGGAGCCGCTCCTGCTGGGCCGCCCAATACCCCCTCTGCCCGGAGCCTCAGCCTTCCACTTCCTGTGCAGCATCTGGGCCTGGAGCTGGGGTTTCTTCCTGCAGCACTGCCTGGAAAGGCGGGGAGGTGAGCTGCTGACTTTTCCTCCCTCAGCTTTCCTTGTGGCCAGGGAGGGAGGAGAGGGAGAGGGAGGGAGGGGCGAGGGCGGGAGGGGCAAGGGCGGGTGGGTGACAGCTGGCTCCCAGAGCTTCCTGGTTCCCGCCTGACTTTCCTGCCGCATTCCTGGCCGCCTGTTGTGGAGATGCCACTGGGAATAGGCCAGGCACCCTGAGCTTCCGGCCCTGTGGTTTCAATTCCAAGGAGCACCTTGACGAAGCTCCACTGCCGAGTTCTCTTAGGTGGGTGAATATCTGGTCCTCATCTCCGTTCCCCTCTGGGGCCTCTGGTGCTTGCTCAGGCCCCAGCAACCCCATTTCCCATCTTTGGAGCCTGAGGCCCGGGCAGCTGGGGCTTCAGCCGAACCCCCAGGCCCAGGTGGAAGCCTCCAGGGAGGCTGCTGCCTGTTGCTGACCCCCCTCGAGTGCATCACCCCCTGGGGCCGCTTCCACAGAACTGTACACGAGAAGCAGACCCTCTCTAGCTTCTCCTCCCCAGGTAGCTTCGGCCACCACCCAGAAAGCGACAACCAAATGGCCGCTGCTGAGCCTTGGTGGAAGGAGCTTTGTTTCCTCTCGCCCTCCTCCTAGGCATCCCGGGGCCTCTGTGTCAGAGTCAGCCCGCGGCAGGGCCCTCCCGGCTCTCGGGAGGCCCCGAGGGAATGAGCATGCCTAAGAGAGAGCAAGGGGGCAGCAAGCCTTTCTGCTCTGGACACCCTCACATCTGCCTTGTCATCTGTCTGCAGCAGAACCAGGAGGATGGCAGAGAACGGCAGGCTGCTGGGCGCTGAGCCGTAGGGAGCAGTCTTGAGTTGGAGAAGTCCCCTGCTCCACCAGGTGGTCACACCAGGACCCCCCAGAAGGAATCAGAGGAGGAGGGGGACGGAGTTGCAAACATGAGCCACAGTGATGCACCTCATGTTTTCCCCTGGGGCTTTTGTGTTTTACAGCCATAGTGAAAGGAAGCCTCCCAGCGCACAGGACTCAGGGGAGACAGGCTGGGTTCATATAACCTGAAACCATGTGTGGGCCCCCCCGCCCTTGTGCGGCTGCTATAGGTTAGAGTTCTTGGACTGGGCCTCCTCGGACCAGGCCCCCACCATGTGCAGTGGTGTGGGTCATTCACTGCCCAAGGGCAGCTGAAGGTCAAGTAGGGGCTGAAATCTAGCCTGCACTGTGCTGGCCATCTGTGGGGCTTGGGCCCATCGGAGGAGTCCTGTCTTCTGTTTTGAATGAAGGTACAACATGGACGAGTTGCACTATGCCATAGACTTTCAGTCTTAGACCTGAGCCTTCCTGTCAAATCAGCGGGGCTTTGTGCAGCCCCGTGGCTCCAGCAGCCCCAACTACACGATGTTCGGCACAGCATATCCTCTGACAATTGCACTGTATACTCAAGTTCTGGGTGACTCAGAATCAAGTCTCCGTTGGAAGGAGAAGCTCACGCAGCATTGCCTCTACTGGGGATTGCAAGCCAAACTAGCATGGCCCCAGCAGCTTCCATGAACCACATGAAACTACTCCTTAGCATCTCCTGTAAAAGGGGCCATCTCTGGCCTTTAACAGATAATCCCTCCATATCATAACACGTCTTAAGACTTGGAAAGAATAATTTGCTTTCTCCAAAGTTTTCTCTTTTATCAAGAAAAGAAAGGACACTGGCATGGGAGAACAGCCGACTGAGCTATCCAACCACCTGGATCCAGGCCTCTTGCCACCGATTAGTCCTAAATGGCAGCTGGTTCACATCCTTGGTCTATGAACTGTGTAGCTTTACTCCTTAGTTTTTCCATTATTAGTCCCATGACATGGATGGTCTTTTGACACATCTTTCCCAGCGACAGGGGAAAGCAACTATTCAACTAGTTGAGTTTTATAGTTTGCAGGAGGTAGGAGATGACATATTCATATAGATCTCCCTTTAGAGAGGTCTAGCACTTTGATAGAAAATGGCTACCAGATTGAAAAGCATATTGGTTGGTTGGTTAATTCCATTTGATTAGAACACTGGGATGTTTTAGACCAAGTTCTTGGGTTCCAGCCTCAGGTACTCTGAAAGTTGCCACTATTCTACAGTCATAGACCATTTCCTCAGACACGGCCACATCTTGTGGGTAGGTGGTGTTGCCCCCAGAGCACAGGGAGCACGGCTGCATCGATGCAAATCCATTTCCACCACTGGAACCAAAAGATCGGAATGCACCGCCCATTAGAGTCTTCACAAAAGAACAGCAGGGAATTTATAAACTTTTTTTGAAGTTTGGACCTTTTATCATATAGATGCTAAAAATCTCAGGAGCTTGGAAGATTTTTCTCCTTCAGCTAGCCCTGAAAACATCTCTGTAATTTGTCCCACATGCACACTTGAGACACTTGGAAGGTGTCTGGTATTTTCTCGTTCTAAATGCTTTGTTAACAGACTTTGCAGAACCACTGACCCAACACTACTTCTGGGATGAAGAGACATCATTAAAAGCTCTTCACAGAGCTTCACTGAGATCATTCTTGCCTTTCCCGATACCCACTTCTTGTGAAAAGCAGCCTGGAGATGTTTGAACATCTTGTCTGGGTACCAGCCTTCCTCTCTCACACCCTCAGCCTACACGGTCTACCTGAAGGGCCTCCACAGGGCTGTGGGGGTTCTCCTCTCCTGCAGTTTGCACCCAGTGGTCCAACTGGCCTCCCAGTACACTCTGGGTTTGTCAACAAAGTCCTTAAACATCCTCTACCCACAGTGTGCACCTCAAAAGCAATAAGGAAGGGTGGGTTCCCACCACTCTCCATAGGGCCTCCAGGGTGGAGAAACTCCCGTAGGCCTTGCCTGAGAGCCTGTGGCACCTTCTTGGTGTGTGAAGCCACAGAGCCATGGCAAACCAGCCACGAAGACACACCAGGGACCAGCAGGTCTTCCATTCAGCAAGTTCTGATTTCTCATGAGGGAAGGCCAGAGAGAGAGAGGACCCAAGAAGAGAAGGGACGAGCACTCATATTTTAATCGCCCCCTACCACAGCTATTGTGATGTTTACATCTAGCAAATTCAAAATCATGTTTAAATTCCGTTAAAATGCATCTAGCTATGACAGGTTGCTTTCAACCCAGAATTCTTAGAATTTATGTTAAAAAGATGAAGTAAAGATATAGATCACAAGGGGGTAGTCAGGTTTACAAGGACCTTCAACAGAGGGGGAAGAAAAGGGCAAGTCAGCATCAGTGGGTTTCTGTCCTTTGGCAAGGGAAGTAGGGCCAGTTCCATGCATGGGAGTCCTGTTCCCTGGCTGCCATTTTGCTACTCACTGGTTTGATGTGAACAGTGCAGGCTAGGTCCCATGAACTCAGCAGCTTGTTTTTGATGAGCGAGTGAATGAGTGAGACCAAGGCCTTCCTGTACACTAAGCCCTGTGCTCGAATCTTGGAGAGAATGGCAGGAAGAGGAGAGATGGGTCTGTGCTGTTCTATAGACCACAGGACAGAGCCTCCACCAGGCGCCACGGGGAAGGCCCTACTCATTCAGTGCTCTCGCCTCTTACCACGGGGTCTCCTAGCTGCCACTGTGTTGCTCTCTACCCCCCTCGAAGCTGGATGTGCATGAGTAACAGGCCCCTCCCCTACAAGAAGAGTGAACCTATAGCCCACCTTTACTCCCTCGGTCACAGTCAAGGCCCGGGGAGCTTGATAAGGCCTTGTCCCGGGGAGCACAGGGACAGCTCGGGGACTTGCTTCTTCCTCCACCCCACGGCTACTGCCTCTCTCCCTGTCCCACTATGCGGATGAGGCTGACAGGGACTGTAAGGGACGTCGGATCTCATGCAGAGGCCACCAACACACACGCCAGCTAGACCGCATCGCCAGGACCCATGCAGCACGGCCACCTTCGGCACCCGCAAAAGCCGCTACAGAGAAGCATCAGCTCCCGACCTGCACCTGTGTGATTGCTAGAACTCACAGAGGGCAATTTGGAATTTTCTCTCTTTTTTTTTTTTTAGATGAGCTATGGTTCTGAGCCAATTTATTTCATGGTACAGTTCGATGGCCTTCTCCCTGGGCTGCCGCGGAAGATGCACACGCCGTGCAGCCCCAAGGGCAGCAGGGTCCTTCCTCCTCAAAGCCCCGAGCAGAAGATCAAATGCGAGGCCTGTGGCTGGGTGGCTGTGTGTGCACCTTCTGCAGAGGGAGCTGCTTGGGGTTTGCAAACCCGTCCCTAGAAGAGAAGCCGCAGACGCTCGCAAAAGAAAAAGGGTGTATCGAGTGGGGAAAGCACTGGACTCCCTCCCACCCCGAAGGAAACGACAACCAACAACAAAAAATTGAAGAAACAAAGAAAAACCAGAAGAAACGTTAAGGGAAGAAAACCAGCTGAACTTACCACACTGCGAGTGAACTTTTCTAAGGAAGTTCTACGACCTTGCTCACTTTCTGGCTTTAGGGGAAAAAAAAAAAAAAAAGGTAGGGAGAAAAATACAGAAAAAAAAAACTCTTCAGCTTACATGTGGTTTCCAAACAGCAGCAGCGGCAGCTAATGAACAAAAACAACAGCAAAACAGGGCGAAAAACGGGAAAAGAGAAGCAGCCAGCGCCGTAGGTGAGAGTCAGCGGGAGAGACAGCAAACGGAAGCCCGCCAGAGATGGTGCTGCGTCCGTGGCGCAGTTAGGAGACAGGGGTGTTTGCTTCTAAGGGGCCATTGGTGCTGTTGGGCTCGGAGTCGGAGCCTCTGTGCCTTTGCACGAGCCACTGTCGGCCCCTGGGAGCTGTCTGCTCCCTGCTTCCCACTGGCTATGCTCGTGGGCTGGAGCCCCCGGTTTGTGTCCCCGAGGCTGCAGGCACACACCTGGGGGTCCCAAGTGGGGACCCAGAACAGACTACTCCTGAAGGCTGGGTGTAGGCAGGGGATCCTGATGGGACACCAGGAAGTGGCCGTGGGCAAGGTGAGGTCATCAACGCCTCCGGGAGTCGGGCTTAGGACTCTCAGATTTTTCCCCACCCAGACGCAGCCAGAAAGTTCGCTCGCTGCAGTGACTTCTTACTGGGCCCCTGCTGACTTTCATTCTGTGTCCTTAGAGCAAGGAGGGTCTACCCACGTCCTCTCTGTTGACACAGGGTCTTGCGCCTCAGAAGGAGTGTTTCGGACAGAAAGTGCTCTCTCAGTCTGTAGGCAGGTGACCCCTTCCGAGGTTTACGCAGGGCCGGCTACAGGAGGCTCAGGGACCCCCGTGGAGAACTCCTAGCTAAGGAGCCCTTGCCAGGGGCAAGAAGAGGCAAAGCCCTTGAATCCTCTCTCCAGGCCTAGTCGCTCACTACCACACACTACCATAGGAGGAGAGGAGGGTGTCGTGTGCACCTGACCCTCTCCCTAAGTTTCCTGCTTTGCGAAAAGGTTTGGGAGAGAATTACATCCCAAATACTGGCTAGTTGATCCTAGAGCCCTGTTCCAGGGTCCTGAGTCTGAGACTGGGAAATTTGGAGAGTAGAGTCACTCACATGGACACACACACACACACACACACCCAGCAAAAATGGAAACCGGAGAGCTGAAGAAGCAGCCAGGTGCCTGTGGGTCTGCAGGGTGCCGAAAGCAGAGGGGTGGGCAAAGGGCAGCCATCTGTCTGTGCGGTCAAGGTCAGAGGGCTTCTTTGGTGGTGGTCCCGCCCCTATCCCTTCCCCTGGCTGCGGGGAGACAGGACGTCGCAGAAGGAAAACACAACACACACACACACACACACACACACACACACGACACACCACGGCAGAGCCAGGCTGGTCTTTCTCCTCACACAAGGAGCCGAAGGTTACCGTACCAAGTCTCAGCTCTGGGGACGGCGGGACTCAGCTTCAATCCTGTGCGCGGCCCAAGCAGCACACGCTCGGCTGGGGGCAGGCTGGTCCTGGGCCCTGCAGCTAGCACGGTGTGCTTGTCACTCTTGTCCTCTGGCTACTGGGTTGCTGCTCACAGAGGGCTGCCATCAGCCTGCCTCATTCGGGTTCCTGCCTTGCACGTCCCGGAGGAGCACTCGAAACCCAGCTCACCGGCCCCTTGAGAACCTGGTTTGCCGGAGCAGGTAACCTTATCTTTGACAATATTAGGACAGAGGATGAACTAGGGAGGAAGGTTCAGGAGGCTGTGGTTCCAGACTCCATCACGAGATGGAGAAGCAGAAAAGTGAGGTGAGATCCAGGTCCCCTCTTGTAGCTGGAGCGTGGGACCCTCACATACCTTTATGACCTGGACATTGATATCACACAGCAAGCCCATCTCTGACATCAGGGAAGGCCTACCTGAAAAATACCGAGTTACAACTCCAATCCACACCTGGAGACTCTCAGGGAGAAATGGAAGAAAAAGTAGGTTTTGTCACTGTTTTTTGGAAACAATTAACCCCTGGATATTGCAAGGGTGTTGGCATCTGCAAGAGCTTTTCTGCCAAAGGACATCCCTTCATTTGGGGGCTGGGAGGCTCGTTCTAATCAGTTTCACATGTAACATTTCACAGGCAAGCCGTGGGTCCCTTCCTCACACGAGGGATCTCCTTTGAGAAGTTCTCCCCTTATGGGAGGACCCGTGGGCACAGGTGTATCAGCTCCACTCCCCGAGCCGGAGTGTGTTTCCCCTTTGTGTTGAGACCCGTAAGAGGATGGAATGGCTTCTGGACTCTCCTGGGCATGTAGATGGCCCCAGATGAGCCAGACTGCTAGAACCTTAGAAGTTTTCCAAACTGGGATCAGTTCAGGGTCTTGAGCCACGAGAAATAGGAACATTCATTTTGACCTTCTCCCATGAGATCTGGGCTAGAGATACCAGAAGTGTCCATAGCTTTTCTTGAAAAAATGGGCATCTGATGTTCCCCTCCATCAGAGCCCCAATACCTACACCCTCCTGCAAGGGAGCTGGCAAGAGGCCAGGCTTCACATTTTCCATCAAGTAGTGACACTTGTTGGAAGGAGTGCAGGCAACCAATAAAGCTGGGTTTCTGACAGTCTGGGTGTTCCAGAAGTCCCTTTTCCTTCCTCAGACTCTCGGGGATATTCTCAGGGCTACCTAAGGGCAGGAGAACGGGATACAAATGCTTTTCTAGACTCTGGAGTTAGAGGGTACCAACCAGATGCGCAGACAGGGTCCTGGCACACGAGGGAGACAGACAGACAGTACACAAAGAGGAGGGCTGCGTGGCAGGAAGAGGCAGCCGACAGAGGGCGTGTGGGTGGACAACCGCAAGCTTCGGGACTGGGCTCCGCAGGCTGTGAGCGGGGGCGAGGGGATGCCCGTAGTCCTAAGCAGCGTGGCACGGACGTTGTGGATTTGGGTGCAAGGGGAGCCACACTTAACCACATGGGGGCCTTGGAGCCAAGCTGCAGAGCGCAGAAAGTTTGCAGGCATTCAGGAATCCCGGACCATCTCTCCTGCCTCCCCTTTCCCAGACCCCAGGCCCCTCCCGGCTCTTCCTTCCCTCCGCCCAGAAATCCAGCTGAGTTCTTCCTGCTTCAGCTGCCCCTCGTCACCTACATGCTGAGGGTCCCTGGGGCCCCCCAATCCAGACACCAAGGGCTGCAGGGAATCAAGGCTTGACTCTGAGGGGAGGAGGCATACGAAGCTAGAGTGCAGTTATTTGATGGCTGAAAGATAAGGCAAACACTGTGGGGCATCAGGGAGGGGACGATTCCACCAGTGACTTCTGGGGCTAGACTGGGGATTGGGGGGGAGGGCTTGAAACCTGTAAGGTTTTCTACCCAGTGAGGGGGTTGCCCTGATCCTTGCCTCATCCTCATCGCTGAGCTGGTGAAACTTTATCTAAAGTCTGTGGTGAAGGGGGCCGGACTTTGCAGTGAGGGGCTCTTTCTGGTTTCCTAAGGGATTCGTGGGCGTCACCGCCAGTCCTGAACTCTTGTGCTGAGCCACTGTGGCCTTAGTACTTGGTCACACCCCCTGCTGTGGGCCGAACGCGCAGGCCAAGGTAATGGGGACTTGGAAACAGGATGCCACACCCTGGACCTTGGGGGTGCGCTGGGATGGTGACGATTCTACTTGTGTGTCTTCCCTTGGAGGGGGAGCAGATAGAGAAGGGAAAGAAGAAAAGAGAAAATAAAAAACCCAAGGGATGATACTGTCATCTGACGCCAGGAGCAAGCAGCAGGGAAGGGTCAACAGTGCTAAGAAAGGCAGGCCTGCCCTTCCCAAAGATCTACCTTCTTCTTGGCCAGCAGCAGGTCCTGGTAGGCGTTTGACCGGAGGAAGCGGGCATAGCTGTCACTCTTCATCAACTTGTAGATGTGTTCCTGGGAAGGACGGAGGCGGGAAGACACAAGAGAGAACGGTCAGCTACTGCAAAGGACGGGGAGTCACAACCCAACTGGCCACTGTTTCAGGAAAGAGACAAACTGGGGTACGCTTGCATGGATCTAGAAACACTTGTGATATGTTTGCTTTGTTTTCTTTTCCCACCCAGAAACACCAAACAAAATATATTTTCTCCCTTAGAATAAAATCTCCTCGAGGATCATGTCCCAAAGGCTTTGTAATTGGGCCTTGGCGCCATGTTGAGATGCAATATTGTTTAATGATTAAAACCACAGGCACAGCAGTGAGAAGGAACAAAGTACTGGTACACCCAACCACTTGGATGGATCTCGAGGGAATTATGATGAGTGAAAGAGCCAATCCCCAGAAGGTTACACACTGGATGATTCCACTGGTATAACATTCTTAAAATGACAAAGTATAGAACTAGACAACAGATGAGTGGTTGCCAGGGGCTAAGGATGGGAGGGGGTAAGGAAGGGTGTGGTTATCAAAGACAATAGGAAGGATGCTTGGGGTGATGGTGCTGTACAGAACTAAACACACACACACATACACACGCAAGAGTACAAGTAAAATTGGGAAATCTGATACACTTGGTGGTTGTAGCAATGTCAACATCAGGGTTGTGATATCATCCTATGGTTCTGCAGATGTTACCATTATGGGAAACTGGGTAACTGGCACATTTCTGTACGTCTTACAGCTGCATGTAAATTAAAAAGCTTAATTAAAAAAAAAAGAACTCCATAGGCCACGGTGCAATTAGGTCAGTTGTGCATGTTAGGGCCACCCTCCTATCCTGGGAGTGTGCCCTTGGCAACCATTTACAGGGCACGTGAGCAAATACGCCTGGCCTAAGGCTTACATCCAGGAGGGGCAGATGCTATGGCGTGCTGCCCTCTCTTCTTCGCCCGGGCTTCTAGAGGCATTTGCATTCTGGCCTTGGTGATGAATTTCACCCTTGACTTCCAGCTAATTCCTATAGTCTGTGGGCCCTTCCTCACAGATCTGTCCTCACCAGGGGCAGGGTAAGCCTGGTACCTTAAAAAAGGGCATTTGTTGATGGGAAAAACATTATTTATCAGTTATGATGGGATAAATGTGGCTCAGTGGTCCAGAAGAGCCTGGCTGTCCCAAGAGAGGACCTGTTAAGAGGAATGGTGGGCTTTCACTAGGGAGGATGGGATTGCTGGCAGAGGCTGGCCTGGTAGAGGAAGCATCTTCTCTTATACACAAGCATTGTTCATCCCATGAAGCTGGACAAGGGCCTCAGGGCTCGGGGGAATGAAGAGCTGGTCAGTGAGGAAAGAGTGCTCAGTTGAGAGGTGAGACTGGTCATTAAGGACCTCTTCCTTGGGTACTTGCCTCTCAGGGGAGGATGGAGGAAGGGCAGCCTCCCCTCAGCTGGGGGGCACATTTTATAGATGCCTGGCCAGGCTGTTGTTGCAACCCAGAGGAACCCGGGACAATGGCGAGGGCTTGCTGGGAGCCTCTCCCTTCCCACCTCAAAAGAAAGTGAGAGCAGAAAGCAAGCAAGTCCTTGGCCACGTGTGGATCCTTCTCCAACTCATCTTCAGCTTGGGCACCAGCGTGATTCTTCCTGTGATGCCCCCATATTTACAAAAGCAGGGTGTGAGCTGGCTAACGGGATGGCCCACTGCAAGGAGCCAAGCAAAATTCAACAGTGGCTTGGATCTGAACCGACTTTGATAATCCAGACGTGGTGCATTTCATAAACTTAGTGAGAACATGCTTCACCTAGTGTTTTCCTGCAATTTTCAGACAAAAATCCAGCCCACTTTAGTGTAAGTTCCTTGAGGGTAGAAACAATATGTCTTTATCTCTTGTATGGGTACAGCGTCCAGTACAGGGTTCAATGTTAGTGACACTGTTTCCAGGTTCACTGACGTGCTTGTGTGAGTAACATCCGGCGAGTTTGCAGGCACCATACTTGTGCTTTCTGCTCACATCAGTTCCTGCCCTCTGCGTGGAAGGGGAGTGGGGCTGGCACTCAGCTTGAAGGAATCCCACATGGGAGCATCTCGGGTCATCTCTAATGGCCTCAGAGCTTAGGCTGAGGCACTGCATTGGTCTTTGTTTTCATGTGTGGGCTCTTTCAATTGTTCTACCATTTAAATCATAGGTACAAATATTAATGACTCACTGTCTCTTTCTTCTTGTCTCAGGCATCGCTTGTGTCTGGCTGACAGAGGCAGGTGGCTCCTGAGTCATCGGGAGAGACCTATAACTCATGCCTGGACCCTCTCCAAACCCCTCTCCAAGGTAACAGGTCCCTGCTTCTTATCCTGGCTTCTCAGATGAATCTAGATCCCGGTCTATCTCACAAAATACCCCCTTACTGCCTCAAGAGAAGTAAGGAGATCTCTCCTCGTCCAGCACTTCTGGCCGTGGCAACAAATTTCACCCCTGATCTAGCTAATTCCTCCAGCCTCACTATGGGATGGAAAAGCCTGGTCCATTAAAAGAAAGAACTTGTCAATTAAAAAAGAGCAGGATAAAGCACATGTCTAAATATTTAGTCACAGAGTCAGCAAATATTTAATGAGCATCTACTAGGTACGAACACTCTGTCAGGCATTGAGGTGACAGCCTGAACAAGACAGACTAAGTCCCTGCTGTCATAAAGCTTAGATGCCACGAGGCAAGATGGATGCACAAAGTGATAGACTACAACTCCCAAAGCAGTCTCAGGTCCCAGCCACTCGTGAATTTTGCATGGCTCCTTGCAGTGGGCTTACTCCCATCAGCAACTTTTGTAGACCTGGGGGTGTATTTGAGCTAAGGGCTCCAAAGACGAAGTGTGAACACAGGGTGCTGGGAATGGGTGTATATGGGATGACCCACTCTGCCAGAGTAGGGTATGTCCCCCCGCCCCCTCTGGGCCTCCCTTTCCCACAGTCTAGAGATCCATGACTCTCCCCTACCCTCCTCTGCTCTGCCAAGCCAAGAAATGGGGCCTTTGATAGACCCAGTTACGGAACTCTGTTCCTTCCTCCTTGCCAGCTTTGTCTAAGAAGCACAAAGACAGTAAACAGGGGGTGGGTGAACGGAGCGCTGAGGTTTTTCTGGGAATGAGAATTAAGATGGGACTCAGGGTCTTTGGCCAGTTCCCAAATGCAATGAGTTTATCACTGCCAGGGACAGCAAGTGTACAAAGCTCTGGGCAGTGACCTCTACTGATTTATGGGAGGTTCTGCTTTTTTTCGCCTACTCTGAAGACAACCAGTCTTAAGGGAAATGTACATCCAGAATCTGCACAGAGCCACTGGCAAAACCAGGAAGCCCTCACTGACAGAATTCCTCAGGGGCTAGAGAAAGAGAAGTTTCGTCTTCTCTTTTCTTCTTTGCCTTTTCTTGTCTTATCTTCTCTTCCCATCCTTCGCTCCTTCCCTTCCTCTTTCTTCTTTTTCTCTCCTTTCTTCCCTTCCCTCTTTTTTCATTCCTTTCCTCCCTCCCTCCTCCTTATTCCTTCTCCCCCTCAAAAAGAGATAGCTGAGTTAACTATGAATAAGCAGAACTAGCAGGGTCCACATATGCCTTCCTGACACATGGGAGGGTGGGAACGGTTCTCCATAGGCTGAGCAACTGACGCTCTAGGGCCCTAAATCCTACTGAACATCTTAGCCACAGTTCTCAGTGTGGGGAGGGAATCACGCCCCCGTAGCGGCTGACTGCTATAGCACAGGGTTGTTGCCCTGATGAGACATTCCACCTGCATCTCCCTTTTTGGGCCCAGGGTTGGGATGGGGAGTTCCACTTGCCTGGGATGTTAAGGCGGAAGCAACAACAACTGGAACCAGGAGGGTGAGAGACACATGTGGGCGCTGGAAGGAACAAGAAGTGCAAGCTGTCTCAAAACCACACCTGCTTCAAATCGATGTTTTGCTGTGATAGTCCTCATTTGGAAATCTCCTTTATTTTTAGGCAAAACACAGTGACCCTCACAAGCACTGGGGAAGGTAATCAGACAAATGCCTGGGGCCTTGGGCCCCAAACATGCTGGAGCAGCTGACTTACTTAAGAGCACCCTCATGTCTTCCTCTTTGCTGTGGGTCCCTAAAACTGCTACGATCTCATCTCCCAGCTTTTGAACATCCTCCTGGAGTAGGAAACCTTGTCAACTGGAGCATTGCACAGCTGCCAAGAGCCCTTCTTGTGATTTTTAAGTGTCCTATTTTTCTTTTTGCAGAGATATGGGCCTCATCTCTGCCCTCCACACCCAGACTTCCTGGAACAACATCCAGACTTTGGGGACTGCTGGGTCCATCACAATCCCTTGGAGGAAGATGAGGCTGTGGTGTAGAATGGGATGTTGCTGGGCAGACAGGTGGAAGCAAGACTGGTCTGGGAGCCAAAGGTCCTAGCCACTCATGAATTTTGCGTGGCTCCTTGCGGTGGGCTTACTCCCATCAGCAACTTCTGTAGACCTGGGGGTGTACAGGACCCGGCCCTGTCTATCACACAATTAAATGAGGAAATAGAAGTGAAGGCACCATAAAAACTCTATACATGTAAAGTAATAATAATAATTGGCCTTCATGTTGTGACTGTCCTTGCTAGGGATGACATGGGCGTGAGCCCAAAGACTGCAGGATCCTTGGGGTGGGAAGAAAGGTGAAGCAGAGCCATTATTTAGTTGCTGTTGTTTGCTCTAAAACATAATTTTTGTTGCTGTTGTTTGCTCTGAATCAGTGCTTAGATTTAAACAACCCCACTTTATAGATGTGGATTCTGAAACTCTAAAAAGTTAAGCGACTGGTCCAAGTACAGAGCTAGGATTTGAACCCAGAACTGTGTGACTCCAAAGCTCACACTCTTCCTGGGCAACGCGTTGCTTTTCATTGTCTTTGAGTTGGAGTGTTGAGGGGAGTCAGTGTTGCGTGACTGGGACAAAAGAGGTCCTCAATGTGTCGTTGGCAGAAACATTAGGGGGTCTCCTCTCGGGTCCTGATCTGAATCATCCTGGTAGTAGATAACCTGCCCTTTGAGAGCCATTTACTACCTCTGCCATCAGTGATGGTGATGGCTGGGTCACTCAGGGCAACGGGCTCAGGTTTCTTACCTCTCAGACTGTGTACAACTTGCCTTCCATACCAGAAGGAAGGTCCTGACCTGGCAAAGCTCTGGGGCTGACTGGGCTCTTGGGAAGCCATAAGCAGCAGGTCTATCAAAGCAAGTCACCCAGGAGATCCCTTTCAAGAGACCCTTGAATATCGTAAACCAGAGGTCTTTAGACCCTAGGCATGGTTAGCTGAGGCCTAGGGGAAATTAGCACTTGTTTCAACATGAAACTTGTGTCCTCCTGCAGGAGGACACAAGATGGGACTGCACAGTGGTGAGGACTTGATGTGAGTCCTAAATCAGTATCTGATGAATAGATGTAGGCGAGGCAACAGAAATCATGCCATGCAGTATGGACACCCACTTGCAGGAAAGGTGATAGCTTGTTGTCCTCATGGAGCAGCTTTGGATGACCCACCTAGGATCATGTGGATATTAAATGAGAAGCCCCCGTTTGGATTCTGCTAAGCAGAACACAGGACGCTTGTTTCCATGTAATGCAGCATTCAAATCACAAGAGAGTGTAAGAACGCTTTCTCATTTGCCTTTACCCTGGGAAGCATCTGTATCAACACGTTCAATTTAACTGACCAAAGGGTGCAGTCATTTGACGCTGTTCAATCCCTATTCTGTAGATAAGGGTAGCTGTGAAGACAGCTTTGCGTATTGCCTTTTGCCTACCCAAATACCATGGGCATTAACTCAGACTAGTGTTTTCCTTTTCCTCTTCAAGGTCATGGGGTTTGGTGCAGGCAAGCTATGCTCTGAAGCATCAACAAAGAAATTTTGGAATTTAGCTCTCTGGCGCCTTCTCTCTAGGAGCTACTAGTCCGTGTGGTAATAAACAGAACCATATCACAAACAACGGATCTGTTCTTTTGGAGAATGCAACCCTCCGTCTGCTGTTCATCTCCCTAAAATAAAACCACCCACAGAATAAAGTGAGTAACTCCTGGAGCAAGCGATGCAATGGCATTCTTTACTAAACTATGTCTGGCATGGGAAATCTACCAGGAAATGCCCTCCAATTGACGATTAATGTCAGGAAACTTGGTGCAGTCTTGTGATACGGGCACACGATACCACCACCTCCACCACCAGAGCAAAGGTGACCAGCCTCCAGCAGGGTGTGAAGACTTCTACTTGTGACTAATCTGGGACAAACACACATGTGTACTCCACATAAAAGCTTTTACCTCTTAAACAAAGCACATGTCAGAAATCTTGCGTTCCTTAATCAAGTTGCTTTTAAACATCTTAGATGAGATAATAATAGAGACTTTTGACTAGAGGCTTCCTGTCTGTTTAAAGGAGGTGTAGACTTGTTGGTGTATTTCTCATCTCTTTCATCACCCATCCTCATCTTGGTCTTGAGGTTGCCCTTTGATCATGCCATGCATGGATGATGGCCGAGTAGAGTTTCAGGAACTTAGATTGAGGTCTACTTAAGGGAAGGGTCCCTCCCATGTATCTGTATATTCCCAGAGCCTAGAGCACCTGACTCTTAGTGGGTATTCCAAGTTTTGCTGAATTGGCATGTTGTAGAAATTTAATTTAACTGGTATTTATTGATCACCTACTATATGTGTTCCCCAAGGTTGTTTGGCAAGATTTTTTGAAGTGGAAAGCCAAGGGACAGATTGTCCTTCTTTTTTCTAATGACAGGTGCAGCTGAGAGTATTAGGATTCTGGACTCAGTTGTCAAGGAAATCTTTTAAAAATTTGAGCTGTGGGCAGAGCATTACTTTAGTGTTGTGGGGACTTACGAAAGGTAAAGAAGACCAAATTCTCATCAAAGAACTTTGAAGTCCTGAGGTGCTGGAAGGCCCAGAGGGGCCTCAGTGGAATGTTTCAACAGCTCCTGCAGGGCAGGAAAGCAGTGGGGCTTGGACAGCTAGGAAGCCAACACAGGGTCCTGCAGGAAACGGAGCCAAAGGCTGAGTTGGTCTGCCCAGCTCAACTGTCAGTCCATTTGATGGACAGATTTCCAATCCAATCCAATCTCAATGAAGTATTTTTTCAGGCCCGTTTTGTTTTGTTTGTAAAGAATGGTGTGCTCTTAGACAAGCTCTGCCTGATGGCCAAGAGTCATCCAGGCCTCCTACTTCCTTTGCAATTTCCCTCACTATAGAACTTCACAGCTCACAGGTCAAGGTCTCCCAAATGGAATGGGAGAATGACTGGTCATGAAATGGATGGGGAGATCGATGAATGATTGAACAGGCCCAGTGACACATTCCTGGGAACATCCAAGACTTTTTAAATTGAAGCCAGGCAGCCACTGTGCCAGCCAGCTGACTTCCATCTCCCTCCTGCAGCCCACAGAGGCTCTGGAAAGAGGTGAACGCCCCAAGAGGAAGCCTGAGGTTCTCAATAATTCCTGTGGTTTCATTCTCTCCTCCAAAAACCACCAGCAAAGCTTTAGATTACATGCTCTAAGATTCAGACCTCTCTTGCTCCAGGTCACCCTGCCCACCACCCTCTGATACCCTCTCTTAGCTCAAAGCCATCCACGCTTTCCTACTATCTTCAGGGTGAGAAAGTTTGAATTCCTCAGGATGCTGCGTGAGGCCCCCAGCATTTGGCTCCTACATTCTTTTTCTGCATTTTTCTCCTAAGACCTCCTTAGATGAGCAGGCATCTTAGGAGAATTCTTATTTGGTCTAGCTTGGAATTAGAAGACCTTGGGAATACTAGAGCCATTCATTTTTGTGAATTCACACACATAAATATGTAGCACTTTTTACTTTTTTTCAGGGCCATTAGCTCATCTGGTTTCTCAAAAATTCTTAGAGGGCTATACGGAAGACATCATCCCCAGTTTCTAGATAAGAAATCTAAGGCATGAAAGGTCAAGATTCTTGCCTGGGACCACATAGCAAGTGAGTGGAAATGCAGGTCCTCTGATGCTCCATGGTTGAGAACAGAGAATTCAATCCCTAGCATAAAGAACGGAGTCCTTTAAAAAAAAAAAAAAACCAAACATGGCCCATTTTCTTTTTTTCTCCCCTTACAAAGCTAAATCTGTGAAATTGGAACAACACAGCAAACAGCTGAGGGCTATGGTCACAGCCCACAGACCTTTATGGAAGATTTGGTCTTGGCCCAAATCTTCAAAAAAGCCAAATGGATCAGTAAAACACAAGTTGCAAATGCGGGGCCCATGCTGATGGGGTGTCTTGTGAAATATTTCCACAGGAAGCAAACACAGGCAATTAACTTTGCTATAACAATGCACGTGGTCAGATAAAAAACAAAATCCTTGGAGAGAGCTGGCACCCCACCCCCAGTCCCCATTTCAAAGGAACCCATAAATCTGGCTGATTTTGGCTACTGACCCTAATAGTAGGGTACACACTCACAGCTCTATGGCATTCTGACCCCTGTCAGGGGCTTCTGAGAACCCTTGGGACCAGCTGAAGAAGCCACTCACAGCTCCTGATCCCATAGGGGAGGATTTCAAAGGGCTTGGGTATCCTTACTCCCACTTTGCAGATAGGCAAAATGAGGAAAGCAAGCTTAAGACTTAAATGTGCAATCCTAGACAAAGCAGGTGGCAGAAGCAGTATCAGAGCCTGCTTCCCGGCTGGACCCTTCTGTAGAGACAGGAGTTTCCCCAGCTCTCAACATGACAACCGAGCCCTCAACAACTAACAATCCGGGGACAGTATGATCTGAGCAGCAGATGCTTGGCCCACAAGTCAGGAGATCTGAGAGCAAGTCTAGGCTAGTCATGGGCTGCTAAGGATTTTAAGCTCTTTTCCTCACCTGGAAGCTTCTGAATCACACCTGTGTAGCTGGTGCAGGCAGCAGTGCTGACCAGGTGTGAGCATCATGGGGCTGGCTGACTTCTCCTCAGTCTGATCGGTGACATCCAACCCCCACTCGGACGCATTTGCAGATGGGGTTTGTCATGCTACTGCACCAAGACAGAGCCCCTCTGACCTCCTCTCCCAAAGAAATGGAAGATTAACCATTCCCAACCTGCTATCTTCTACCTTTTCCTGGGTTTCTTGAAGTGTTTCAGTGATTTTCATGATATACTGTTTAGCACAGGGGTCTCAAGTGACAGGCCTCCAACTCACATCTGGCCCCGAGCTAAGAATGGTTTTTACATTTTTAAATGGCTGGAAAAAATAAAAAGAATATTTCATGAAAAATTATATGAAATTGAGCCTTCAGTATCCATAAATAAAGATTTTTTGGAACATAGCCATATCCACTCCTTTATGCTGTTTACATTGTAATGTTGTTACACTGTAGCTGTTTTCGTATCACAGAACTGAGTAGTGGTGACAGACCATATGACCCAGAAAGCCTAAAATTTATACCGTCTGGCCCTTTACAGAAAAAGTTTAGTTTTTTTTTTTTTTTAATCGAACCCGGTTTAGTGTAAAAGGCAGGTTACAGAATCAACACTATTTGCATAATCACCTTGTACACATAAATTGAGGAGAAAAATACACTAAAATGGGGATTATCTCTGGATGCTAAAATTACATGCAATTATTTGAATTTTTTCACCAAACGTGTTAAACATAAAGGTATAAAAAATATTAATCACATTAGGAAAATAAAATAGTGTTTATTCTATCTTACTGTGGGCCAGACCATTTTAGTTGTTGATGTGCTTCATTTCACCTGGTCCCCTTTCTGCCCCCATGCGTAGGGACCCCTGTATCTCTGTTGTACGGATGAGGAAAGGAAGACTCAGGGAATTTAAGTAACTTGCCCAAGGTCACACTGCTAGTTAGAAGCATATTGTGTGTTCATGGTGGAAACACACTTAAGAAACAAAAGGGAACAGGTTGAAACAAGTTCGTTTAGGAAGAGTGTTTTATTTGAATTCATAGGAGACCAATCCTAACAGATAATGAGGAACTTAGAGAGGCTATGAGTATCTTCTCTAAGAGTCCACTCTGCTTCAACAATGAGGTATCCTATTTGTGGAAGTACCTGAAAAATGGCAGAGCACTGTACTAATGAAGGCTGTGTATTCAGAAACTTGTCAAGGCACAACCTGTTGACTTCCTAAGATTTCCTATCCAATCTTTCTCAAATTAGAAACAACATAAATGTCAAGAAGAGAGGACTGGTTGGCTAAACTATGGTGCTTCCATACAATGGAATACTATGCAGCAATTAAAGAACCAGGCAATAATCATCTTGTTGCTGCTAGTGTGGGCACTGGAGCTCTGAGGCTGCTCTGTGGTAAGGCAGGAGAAAGTGCATGAGTAATGACGTGAAGTACTAGGCCATCACCTCTGGCATCCTTGAGAACCAAGATTCTCAGCATAGACAAAGGAGGCACAAATATAAAAAGAAGAGGTTAAATAAAATCCCCTGTTCTTTTCAATTTGAATAGAAAGTATCAGTTTGAACTTATGATGTATTTTTAATCACCACCAACAACCACTAATTTCCTAGCTCTGTCCACTGAAAAGGTCTAGAAAGGATGACCAGCCCAGGAACAATGAGCACCTCCAAGGGCCTAGATTATGGTCTCTAAGAACCATGTCCCACTAAGAGAAACCAGGGGTCCTTGGAGAAATGGCTGATTCCAGGTCTGGGGCAAGGCCTGGAACATCTTAGCTTCCTTGCTATTTGGATGACATCAAAGACTACCAGGATCATGTAAAAAGGAGCCACTGACAGAGATGGCACAATCCAAGCCTTAATAAAAATAATAAACAAATGGACTAAAACACATCAAATATGTTTAAACCGATGAGTTTACAAAGATACTAAAAGCAAAACAGAAAACCCTAATTGGTCACCATTAGAAGATGATAGTAAACCACTCATTATTTTGAAAACTAAGAAATAAAGGGAAAGAAGCAAACACTTATCCTATCTTTCCTATATAAATTGTATTATTGGACGATCTAATAGGAAATATATTTGATTATTTGTATTTCAGCTAATAAATGAAGTAATTAACTAATGGATCTAAGCAATAAACATCAATAATTGCTAAAATCACAAAAAGAGAGAAAACTAGACCTTATGTGCCTTCTGACAAGAGAGCACAACATGATTTATGAAGCATTTTTGCCCACAGATCATCAAATGTAAATCCAATTAAATATCTAAATCAAACTACTAATTTGTAGGAAATACAGAGGGTAGAAGAACATGTTAAACAGCACCACAGGGCTGCAATAAAAAAAAAAAAAAGTCCAGGCTGTGGGAATCTCTACAGGACAAAGAATACAATTTCTTCATGAAATAAATTGCAAGGGGGCAGGGAGGGGAGTAAAGGGATATAAAAGAAACCTATAGATTAAAAGGCATGTGAAAGACATGTCAATATACAGTAATGTGTGGGCCTGATTTGGATTCTGATTTTATTTATTTTTTTAAGATTTTATTTATTTGTCAGAGAGAGAGAGAGAGAGAGCAAGAGCACAAGCAGGGGGAGCAGCAGGCTTCCCGCTGAGCAGGGAGCCTGATTTGTGACTTGATCCCAGGACCCTGGAATCATGACCTGAGCCAAAGGCAGATGCTTAACTGACTGAGCCACACAGGTGCCCCTGGATTCTGATTTTAAATTAAAGATTAAAAAATGGCATTTATACCACTGCCATAAATTTGAACTTACATGACATTTGATGATCTAAAGAGAATGTTGCTAATTTTTAAGGTGTGATAGTGGTGTTAGTAAAGCTACATACTAGGTATTCACAGATGAAATGATGTAATGTCTCAGATTTGCTTTAAAATAACCCAGTGGTAGCTGAAAAAGTAGGTGGGGACACAGACGAAATGAGATCAGTCCTGTATTGATGATTGCTCAGGCTGGATGAGGGCCTGTAAAGGTTTGTTGTTCTGCTCTTTCCACTTTGCCACATGTTTACATATTTCCATAATAAAAGATTAAAATAACTTCCTAACATCCTAACAACCTCCTTCCTAACATCAGGCTCAGAGTGATAATAGTAGATGGAGTGCATCATGGTTCTGACCAGTATCCCTGGTCTTGTAGTTTATGAATAATGGAGAGTTGACCTGTGTGTTTCAGATCATTCATCTGAGGGTCCTCTCTATCACCCAAGGAGATTCTCCATCACCCAAGGAGCTTCTTTATCACCCAAGAAGCTTCTCCATCACCCAAGGAGCTTCTCCATCACCCAAGAAACTTCTCCATCACCCATGGAATTTCTCCATCACTTTCCTCACCAGGATACATCAATATGTACTTGGCAGCATATACATAGACCCATACAAAAAAAGATTTCTCTTGACTTAAACATTTTGCTTTGAAGCTGCAAAGAGTGTGAGGATGTTGAGCTTTCATAAAGCAATAACACTGAACTCTATAGAACCAAATCTGCCTGACACCGGCATTCAGTGGTGCTCATGGCCAGAGGAAGGGAAAAACAGTTATGGTGTTGAGCTTGGGAGGTGTTTCCATTCTGAAGTTCTGAGCAAATAACCAGGCAAATCTGGATGACAAGGGACACTGGTTCTGTTCCCATGCTATTATTCGCATCAGTGCCACTGAATTTCCTAAATTGGATAATAATGTCTGTAGGGAAGCAATCTATGCAAATTCTCTATCTGGGGACCCCACAGGTAAGAGAAATGAAGACGGTTGAGGAGACAAGAGCAAACCCTTAAGCCCCATCACCAGGCGTAGGATGGGTGAGAGGGAATCATGGTTGGGGCCAGGAAGTGGACAGCTGACTGGATGCTTATCTTTAGAAATGGTACCTCCCAGCCTTCAAGGTAAAGCGTGCTGTTTAGAGTGGCTTACGTGGCTTCGGTTTCTGTTGCCAACCTCCCAAGCATCTGTGCCCAATTGTGCCATCCAGGCTTAGAAGTCCCTCCCATGGGCTTCCTTAAACCTTAAATCTGGGAGCTCACCCCAGTTCTCCCATTTTCTTGCCTTTCTCCCCAGCTAGCCCGTAACCTCTTTGAGGGCAGGGGCTCTGTCTTTCTTGGTGGTATCTCATCACATAGCACAGGGCCTGGGATATAGAGGTGCTCCCCAAATAGTAACTGCAGAGTTGGAGATCACTATGTAAGCAGTGTAGGGTGGTGGTTACGAGCGTGGGCTTCACGGTGAGATGTGACTCACAGCCCTGCCTGCTCACTATACCCACTTTGCCGATGTGGTGTTATGGTTTCCAGACCCTACTACTGACTTATTACAGGACCTCAGGTTTGGTAAGAACATTCTGAGATTCTCCTGGAAAAGATAACACATATAACTAAATGTCTATCTCTCTGTAACAATGTAACTGATCTAGGAAGCCGGGCCTAGGAAGAATTTCACTATGCACCTACCTGGAATGGTTTCTCCTGATGGACTTACAAATAATAAAACCTGAAATTCTAGCTACACACAATGCCTTGGACCTATGTGAAAGGGTGGAGTGGTGGAGTGGACAAATGAACACCTTTTGAGTAGATAAGAACCACTCGAGTAGATAAGCAAACCTGGGCATCTTCGAATGTGTATCTCCCTCCATCTTTGACGTTTTGACTGGTTATCTCGTAGCTGTGAGAGTCCAGATTGATTGCACTTGGGGCCCCTGGAGCCAGAAACTCTTGCCAGATTTCTTCTACCCTCTTGGCCACATCCTGGAGGGGTTGTTTCTTGAGGTCTTGGACAGCCAACCAGAACCTGATGTAGAAGCATAAAGAAAGTCAGTTCCAGGGGGCTCAGCCTCTGGACTCTGCTGGATGTGGTCCCAGAACTGAAATCCCACGAAACTCATTCTGCTGCATCCCCCAGCCTTCCCTGCTGCCCCTACCTAGGTAACAAAGACGGTAGGGACTGCTGGAAATCCATAGGGTGCTCCATCATTGTGGCGAACTGAAAGGAAGTGCCCATTAGAAAAATCATTGTGCTTCTGGTTACCAACCAGAGATTTCTTTCCCTTTACAACAAGGTTTCGCAACCTCAGCACTATTTCCATTTTGGGCTCAATAATTCTCTGTTGTGAGGGTTGCCCTGTGCATTGTAGGATGTTGAGCAGCAACCTTGGCCTCTACCCACCAGATGCCAGTGGCAACCCCTCCCCAAGTTGTGACAACCAAAAATGTTTCCAGATATTACCAAATGTCCCCTAGGAGGTGAAATCCCCCCTGGTTGAGAGCCAGTTCTCTCCACAGGTGCCCTGACGTGGACAATGTGAATTCCTTTGTCATATCTGGTTGG
Organism: Phoca vitulina; assembly: GCF_004348235.1. NCBI lineage: Eukaryota > Metazoa > Chordata > Mammalia > Carnivora > Phocidae > Phoca > Phoca vitulina. The sequence goes on along the minus strand of NW_022589710.1, from coordinate 43,255,824 downwards.
GATCAGTTTGCAGCATCAAAATTAAGGAAATCACAGAGGCAGATAGAATCTTGGGATCAGAGAGAATATCTGAGCTGGGAGGACCCAGCTATTCATGTTGCAGATGGAAAGGCAGCCAATTTGCAGGTCGGTGTCCAGCATGATGCTTAGCATATAGTAGGTGCTCAATAAATGGCTGTTGGCTTGAAGATGGGCTCATGAGGAACAAAGCTGAAGAGGCATACATGGGGAACATCTATGCCAAAAGATTCTCCAGGGAGCACTGGAGAGAAAAACCTCTTGCTCACTTCCATATGTGCCTTTCATGAATTCCTCAGCATCAGCATGGCAGCGGCTGTTGGAAGAGCTGGGTGTGAGCTCTTTTCTGCTGAGAGCCGAAGCAAATGGGGCTAAGCTTGGACAACAGCTCCCTGGTCGTGAGGATGGTTTCCGAGGCTGCCCCAGGAGGGCTTGCAGCAGGGCCCAGATCTGAGTAGCACACTTTGTGCCTTGTGAACAAGACAGGCCCATGTCCCCATCAATGAGACATGAGGACAGGCCCCAGGCTATGTAGTTCCCATAGCCTTAGTATTCACACATACTCAAGTCAATGAAAGGGCAGGGACAAGAGAAGCTGGACCACGACACGGTGGAAAGTGCATTCAATCTGTCATCGAATTGCACCCAAAGTAAGATGTACTTGTTTCCCCCCCGCCCCTTTTTTTTAAAGGTTAAGCATGTTTTTCTGTTGCTGTTCTTAGAATTGTCTTTGGAGCCAAGTGCATGGCCCAAAGGCGCCACTCAGTGGCCAATTGCGGTAATACAGCTCCATTTCTACAAGGAGAGATGTTTGCGTACAGGGGCTTCTGGACTCCCAACTCTTTCCCTGCTTTGCCATTTGGGATTCAAATACTCTCTTTAAAGGAAATCCTCATGGTTCCCTTGTTGGTCCTGAAGAGCGAGAGGCTGGGAAGGAGATTTCATGACCTCACTTGACCAGAAGACCAGGAAACACAGTTCTGTCCTCATCTTGCCTATGCCACTTCTTGGAATTATGCCTTTCTGGGCATCTCTTTCTTCATCTGTAAAATGGGTACAAAGTGGGTGGCAGGGTATGTGACATGGGTCTGAAGAAGTTCCCATCCAGGTGTAACAGAAATGCTTTCAGGTCCTGTGGGTGGGATTGGTGGAGGGGTCAAGGGGGCAGCCACAAGATTAGTACGGGCTTTCTCCCGGGGGGCTGGGCAGAAGCTGCCAGGGGCTCTTGCTCCTGCCATCTGTTGTCACCTGCCCCTCAACACCAGCTTGCTTTCTTGCTTCCGCAGGTCTGGTGCTCACGTCCTCTGGCTACCGGGGAGAGAACAGCAAGGGTTCTTTGAGCAAAGTGCAAAGGCAGGAGGTACTCTGAGCCTCAGCTGGGGAGTGGGGCTCTTCCACCTCCCAACCCCATGCCTCTGGGTCCTTAGGTCTCTCCGTCCTGCCCTCGAGGTCTGCCATGGAATGAAGGAGGTGGCTGGGACACAAAGATGAAAATGGTCATCTGGCGATGACAGCGCCTATAGGCTTTCTTTGTCAGGACAGCAGGGTTTGATGGGCAGGTGGGATTTAGGAAACCCAGCTCTAAAGAAGGAAGCCGGTGTGGGTTTTTCAAAGGACCGGAAAGAGTGCTAGTGGGCAACTCACAAAAGACTGAGTTGGTGAGTCTTTGGCAGCCATGTGCTGGGGCTGATGGGAGAAGGGCCCTCCCTCAGGGAGTCGCCTCTGGGCCGAGTCCCCCGGCTGGAAGCAGCTTCTCTGGGCCAGCATCCTTCCCAAGCCTACCAGACCCTGCAGTTTCTCACACACATGGATGGTTCCCGGGCAATTTCCTGCTCCCTCAATCAATGTCATGTGGGGGGGTCACCTTCTGTCACTTTCTGTCCCGTGTTCCAGGCTGCTCTGAGGAGGAGCTCTCAAGCTCCAGGAGGGCCCTGGAAGCTCCCAGCAGCTTCGGAGCTCTGCAGGCTCCTAGGGTTCCCGAGGCCTCAGAGTCCCTTTGGCAGAATGATTTGGGAGCCACAGTCATGCACATCACTCAGCTGGGTATAGAGAAGGTCTAAAGTGGATGTAAAGGGAGATTTCAGAATCAAATGTAACAAACTTTTACATAAAAATGAAAAAGGTTCCCTTTGTCACAAACCAAGACTTTTTAAAAATAAAAGTACGAGGAGAAACCACAGGCCGGTTAGAAGCAGAGGAGGAGATGACATTCCTTAGACAGCCGTCTGTCCTCCCTGCCCTCGCAGGGACCCTCTCAGCCTTCTGTCTGCCTCGGAGGTGATCTGCCTTATCCTTCTCAGGTAACAGCAAAAATGCTGTCACAACAGCATCCTGACATCCCATATGTGTTTACCATCACCGGCTTGAAGAACCTTTGTGTCAATTTGAAATTCAGAACAGGCTCTGGTTCGCGTTTGCCATCTGTGAGCCCACAGGCCTGAGGCGGGAGCGCTGAGCTCCGAGGCCCCCCCAGCCCGGGTGTCCCGGCCACACTCCCCTCGCCGGGGGCCCCGCGCACCTCCCTGCCACACACCCAGGGCGGGTGCTGGCCCAGGGAGGCTGGGGCAGCTTCTGCCTTATGGAAAGCCCTGAGGTACGGGCTCCTCCTGGAGGACGCCAGCGGGGAGGGCGAGGGGAGATGCCTGCTGCCAATCCGCCCATGCTGCACTAAGCCTCCGTGGCTTGCCGCAGAAGGGCTGTCGGGACTGGCAGGCCACAAGCACTTGCCGGTGTCAGGGAGACCATCTGTGCTGCTTCGCTGGAGTCCTCAGGGCGTGGGGAGGCAGCCCGTGCGCCAGCATGTGATGCGTGGGGATGGCTCGGGAACGCAGGCCGGCACTGGCCTGGGCGGGGAAGCGGCGGGGGGGCCTCTGACGCCCCAGGGCCCAGCAGCAGCCGTGTTGGGGGGACCCCGGGGGGGAGGGGGTAGTCCCGGTGGCCTCCTTTGTCCCCAGGACCGCGGTGCGGATGAGGAGTGGGATTTTCTCCTCGAGGCAGGCTGGACTCAGGAACACTGCGCAGCCCTGGGCCCTCTCCCCCTTGCCAGGGGTTCTGGGCAGCCCCGCAGTTCTTAGTTTCCCTACTTTTTTCATAAACTAAGATTTTCATGGCTGAGAAACATCTAGCTTTTAGTTCATTCCCAGAGAAAAAGCAAACTCGATCCTGAAGGAAGGCTTTCCGTGCCCTCTGCTGGTCAGCAGAGACTCAGGAAGGACAGAGGCAACTTGACTGGGTCCCCGGTCAGGTGGAAATAGTCCGGGGCCCACGGCGGCCACAAGCACCAGCCCCACGGCGGCCGCTGAGGTACGCTCCTTCCCGGGGCAGTGGCTGAAGTGCCACAGATTGTCACGGCGACGCGCGAGCCACCTCTGTTCCGATTAATCATGTGTTTGGTTAGTGGGGAGTCCCGCCGGGCCTCGTGAACCTTCCCAGGTCCTCCCAGGACCGGGGGCAACTCTCGGAGCCGGGAGCTCTCCAGGCAAACCTGGCAACTCCCCCGTGCGCTCTTTAATTGCTTCTCCCTTCAGCTGACACTGTGTGGAACTGGGATAATCAATCTGCAGGTTAGAAGAACAACCACGTTCTCTCAGGAGACGTTACAGCTCATAAAAAATGTACGGGCAAGGCTCTTTGCTGTGGGTTTTGAGTTTTAACTCGTGCCCTGCCGGGCAGCAGAGACCATCGTGCGGGGAGGGACCAAGATGGGCATAGGGGCGATGGGGAGGGGGCAAATGTGGACGAGGGACTCCTGTCACCATTCTGGGAAAACGCACAGAGAAGGGAGGACGAAGTCGGATAATGCACTTGACGCCCCTGCTTCTCGCCTTATGGATGACAGCCCGCGTGCCTTGTGCAGGCCCCCAGCAAACAGCTGTCTCAGGGGCCCCGTGCGTCTGAACGGGGTGCCCCAGCTCAGGGTGCCCCAGAGAGCGCAGGTTCTCACGTTGTGCGGGCTGCAGCAACGTGCACTCGCCACGCCCCCTCCAGGCCCTGAAGTTGACGCCCCTCCCTCCATGACCTCACCATGAAAGGGGACTTGAACTTACGTCGTATTATCATAGACATCTTTCCTTAAAGGATCCAGGGTGACGCTCTGCTGTTGTGAGAGTGATTTCTGTGTGTCTTGGGGGCTCCTCTGTGCTGCTCTCTGAAGCTCTGGTACAGGTTCAACCACTTGGCTACTTAACTGGGGCTGTGCTAAAAGGTTACGATCTAAGTACCCCTTTTGCTAGAGAGATGCGAGGGCGTATGGGAAGATGAAATGGAGATGCCCTTTGCAATGGATCCAGTTGAGTTCTGGTTGGTCTCTTTTTTCTCCCATCCCCTGATGCCAGTTGCCTGGGCTGTTGATCTGTCCTGGGGAGAAGAGATGATCCCTAGCGCGGCCAAGGCAACAGACGGGCAGGATCCCTGGGTTATGCCGCTTCTACAGCTCCAGCGGGCGCCATTCACGGGACGTGGTGGAGGCGCATCGGCAGGGCGCCCATGGCTGCCCTGCTCAGCTGAGTCCTTGGGCCCTGGGTCACGGGGGCTGCTAAGCCACTCTCTGTGGCTGGAGGAGTGAATGCAAAGGGGAGGGGAGGAACCACATGGTTATGGATGACTGATGAGTCCTAAGTAGTTGTGTGATGTCAAACCGAACTTTCCCCCTACATGTCCAATTATGCTGAATATCGTAAAAGTGGAACTTGGGCCTCCAGAGAGGATTTTATAAGCTCTTGGGCTGTACTTTTTATCTCTGGCTGTTCTAGTTTCTTTATCCTCTCTCCTGTCATGGATCAGAGGGGGTCCCTCTTCAAGTGTGGATTTATGCATTCCTGCTGGGGGTGTAGATGAGTCACTGGCCCACTCACAGGTGTTCCCCCACCCTTTCACCCAAGTGCAGCCCCCCGCCACAGGATGAAGGAGCTGGCCGAGGCACAGGAGGTAATGGCAGGATGAGGTGCTGAACCCCTGCCAGGGACATACTCCTCCCTGCCCCCCTGGCCTTAAAGGTAATGCGTGTTCGTTACGCTAGTCTGAACCGATGTGTGGCTCCGGCTGCGCCCAGACTGGGCACGGAGGTGCTGAGCCAGCGATGCTCCCGCTCAAAATGACCCTCAAAATGACCGGGGCCCTGTGGTGGTTTTTCAAAGTCACTGTAATGGTGCAGGTGGCAGAGGGTCATAAGGCCACGCATGGGCTGAGAAATAGTCAGGTAAAGGAGGCCTCTATGCCACTTTATTTTGGGGGGGCCCGCAGGGGACAGAATGAGAAGGAGAAATGGGAAAGACTCCCACGGGCGGCTCACGGGGACCGAGCTCCGTGTGGGTCCTGGGGTGAGCCCGCGCGCAGAGGGGCTGCCTGAGTGCATCCTGCCGGCCACAGAGGGCGTGGCTCACAGAGGGCGTGGCTTCCTGGTCAGGACCCGCCTCGTCCACGCACAGCCCCAGAGGCTGGTCTGAACCGCAAGCCTTCTGTTACAGATGCTTGACTCGGAATCAAAGCAAAGCTGGGAGGTGTGTTCAGAACAATGGCTCCGCCTCAGGAAAGAACTCTTGTGTCCTGACCTGGCATCAGATATGCAGCCTTATCTGTTGTACAGTAAGCTCCTGGTTGCCTGAAAAGGCATCGATACATATCGTTAACTGGCATCTACACGTCCCCCTGAGGCTGTGTGATGTGGGAGAGCCCCACTGCCACACCTTCGCTCATAGGGTCTTCTCGCTTAGAATACTCTCCCTCCTTCTCGTTTGCCTATCTGTATCCTGTGTATTCTTCAAAGACCAGCTTATGATTTGCCTGCTCTGGCTTACGTTCAAACCTCCCTTTTAAAAACATTTCCAAAACAGTTCTTAGAGTTTATACTCATTTATATTCATGTAACGATTTAATAGTTTCTTGTGTTTTTTTCCTCAAGGACCTACAAGATCATGGTAGGCAAAGATCATGCATCTTGACTTGTTTGCCTCCCTCAGCAGACTCTTGCAGGGCTTGATACAGCATAGGTGTGTGATAAATAGTGCTTGATTGATGTATGGGACTGATATGGTCTCTACTGTCAAATAAATTACATGGTCTTTGCACATTAACACCGGAGTGGACAGTCCTTTGCCCACAGTCTATGCTCTGACTTTTTAAAGTTAAAAAACACTTAGAAAATGAATAAAACCACCCTTTCTGAAAAAAATACCACTGGAAGATGGGAATTAACCCAGCATGCAAAAAAAGAACCTGGTGCCAAGAAAAAATCCTGAGCTTTACATCTGAGAAGTCACCGGTTTGCTCAGATCATTCAGGGGGCTCAGACCTATTAGGTCTCTGTGTCCGTTCTAATACAACGGAACCCTGAATAAACCACAAGTTTCCCAACTTTTCATGACAACGGACCCTCTCCCACTGAATGCTCTCCCTTTCCTCCCTCTCTCAATGGACCTCATGTTTTGAAAGTTTTGCTTTTTCCTCCTATCGAACAGTAATTATTAATACATCACTACATTTCCCCTCATCTTGATTAGCTGGAGACCAACAGCAACGGCCATGTGTTCTCATTGGCAGCAGGTGACCACAGCAACGCAGGGTTGATAGAATCCCCCCAAAAGGAAAAGCATGTTTTAATTAGCTTTTACAGATATGTCTCCAGGTATTGAAATGTATATCCTTTGGCTTTTTGAAATTCTAAAATGAGCTCAGGGATTCCTCTTTTTCTCTGGTTAGCTTGTCAAGTATTCGGGACCCCCGACTGAGAAGTTTTGAAGGAGACAGTCTCTGAGCTGCCTTTCCACTCTGCAGCTCCATGGTTCCTAGTTTCAGTTAATGCAAGGTGTCATCAGACCCATTTGATCATTTACTTATCATGGGAGACGTGTTTCCAACAACTTGAACAAATGTCATCTGGACTTACAGAACAGAAAATGCTGGTCTGGGGAAGTGCCCACATGGGGATGCCCGAGCTGCACATCAAGTTTGTCCTTCTCCACTTCTGCCTTAGCCAGATTAGTGGGGATGTGAATCTGCACCATCACGTTTTTATTGAGAAGGGGGGGGCGGAATGGGAGGTTGAATATGCACATCTCCTCATACACCCTCTGCACATGGCTGCAACCTTTGAGAGAGTTACCTGAGGTTTTCTGAGCTGAACTCGGACTCCAGGAATCTCCGGAACTGGTCCCGCCCCACCTGGTCCTTCAATACCTCGTCGAAAGAGAAGCCCCATCTCTTGACTCGCTGCTGGCTGGGTTCTTTGCTTTTGGGGGAGAAAAAGGTTTAAGAAAATGATCAATGCTAGGCAAAAACCGGTGTCCTATTCCCTCCAACAACTCAAATCTATTTTGCTGCCACACGCCGAAGGGCAATGTCTCAAATTTAAGTGATAGATTTGGTAAAACCTGCACAAACTCCACATGCAGACTCGGCACAACCTCAGCAACAGTAAAACGTCTCTTTAGAGAAGGCATTTCAAAGGGGCCACGTGTAGGTGAAGGTCACCAGGAGACCTGCCAAATGGCTGCCGTCTATAGGAAATGCAACGACCCCATTTATTTGGCTTCCCTGGACCCTGCCTGTCCGTTAATAGCCCAACTCTCAACTCTACCACTTCTCGTCTTATTTAGATCCAAGTGACATACGAGTGGTCAGAAATGCATCAGCTCATCCAGGATGAACCCTATCACTTGCTTAGAGGCAGAATGTCGTGTCCATTGAACAACCACCTAGTCAGCGTTTCCGATGCTCTGGCCATTGTTCTGAGCATCTTAACTCTGCTGACTCACTGGGTCTTCACAACTGTTCTGTAAAAAAAAAATGTACTAGTATTGGCCCCATTTTACACATAGGGAAACTGAGGCCTAGTGATCATTTGCCCAGAGACACACTAGGAAGTGATGGAGTCAAGACGAGTCCAGACAAATGCGGCTCCAGAGTGCAGCCCTTAGCCCGGCTGTGCTGTCCCACACCCACGTGACCCTCCTCAGACCAAAGCAGGGGTTGGTCTTATTCTTCCGCTGTGGGAAGATGAGACTAGTTCCTTCAGCTCTGTCTTTCCATTTGCAGTTCACTTGTGTATTTATTCACCTGACCCTTTAAGTAGCAACAGGGTCCTAGGTCATGAGCCACACTCCATAACCGTCATATGCAAGGAGTGGTCTGGGGACCAGCGGTGGACTCTTAGGCTCCACGTCAGACATGAGGAATCAGAATCCACAGCACAATGAGATCCCTGGGTGAGTTAAGTGCTCCTTAAACTTTGAGGAGCATGGGTCTGGTGATACTTACTTTCCCTCTTTTTAAAAAACTGACACATATTTCTTATCTCTAATAGGCATTAAGTGCATAAAATCATGGAGTTGATCTATTCTCAATATTTATCTTAGAAAATTACACTCAGTGAGAAGGGGGAAGAGGGTGTATGTGTTCAAAGGTTTGGAAAAACAAAGAGCTCCGGCTGAGTGTTGCCCAATAGAACTTTCTGCTATGATACGAGTATTCTGTATCTGTTCCCTCTATATGGAAGCCTCTAGACCCGTGTAGCTCTTGACCACTTGAAATATGGCTAGTGTGACTGAGGAACTGATTTTTAAATTTTATTTCATTTTAAATCATGAAAGTTGGGGCGCCTGGGTGGCTCAGTCGTAAAGCTTCTGCCTTCGGCTCCGGTCATGATCCCAGGGTCCTGGGATCGAGCCCCGCATCGGGCTCCCTGCTCAGCGGGGAGCCTGCTTCTCCCTCTCCCACTCCCCCTGCTTGTGTTCCCTCTCTCGCTGTGTCTCTCTCTGTCAAAAAACAAAAAATCTTAAAAAAAAAAAAATCACGAAAGTTGACGCTGAGGTGGCCCCATGGAGCTCTGGCTACTGTATTGGAAGGCACAGCTCTGGATTTAAGTGATTCAAACCCAACCCTTCTATTTTTGCACTGCAAGGCATAACCAGCAGCAGCAGGATCTTCTAATTCTGAGATTGTGTGCTTGGGGCTTGGGAGAATCTTGTGCACAACTCGGCACCTCTTAGCCCAGCAGGGTCACCGTGGAAGACCAAGCCCATCAGGTCAAACCTGGGGACTTCTGTGAAAGATCTCTCCCAAAGTTCCAGGCTGGGCCTTTTACAACAAGACAGAAAGACAGATCCTGGATTCTCTCAAACGCAAGCCACAGCACCCATCACACTTGATAGCTTTCCAGGGGACAGAAAGTGTTGTGTATGGAGAAGTCCTCCTGGGGTTGAGGATAGCAGCAAATGTAAGTCCCAGAGAATGGCAGGATCTTTCTGCCAGGGTCATGCTGTGGCCTGGACCTGCACCATCACCAGGTGACTGGTACAATAACTTCACTGTGGCCTAACTGAAACAAACAACTCATGGAACTCATAGCCCCTTTGTTTTCAACCATTGCATAGAAATGCTTCCATATGACTATGTTTGCTTATAGTTTGCACCATCGTTTAGCCTTCCAAGGGTATGTCACTGTCTCTCCAGCTATCTTGTCAGCTCTTTGAGGGCAGAGACCATGTCTCATGCATCTTTGTATTCACCTTAGCGTTTTCACACAGCAAGTGTTCAACACCAAGAGGAAATCAATAAGAAAATGTGTATAGTGATGGGGTGATATGTCCTTATCCTGACAGGACTTTCTAATTGCTAGCTGGATGCCTTTTCTCTACTCTAATTTGTCTTCTGTGTCCACTGATTCTTACCAAATTCCTACACCCCACTGGGCAGCCCAAACCAACAAGAGCATAGACAGGTGGCTCTCCAAGGGAGTCCATCTTTCATTCCAGCTGATCTCCCAACCTAAGAGCATGGTAGAAATCTCCCACATTGAGAATAAGAAAGAGAGATTCAGAGGAAGCAACCATCTATAAAACATTCATTTCTGCAGGGCCAGTAGAGTGGTAGGCATGGTGCCAGGGGCTTTCCTTACAGTGGTCCCTTTGAATCTCAATATAAGCCAGCAAGGTGGAAATTTGTATTCAGATGTCCAGAGCTCAAGACAGGTCAGATTGCCCAAAGCCACACAGTTGGCAAAAGGCAGTCTGGAATTGGTACCTGGGTGTGTCTGTCTCTAAAGCCTTTTCTTTTTTTCCCATGACCTTGTCTTCCACTACATTTCCCACATTTGATGCCCAAACTAAGATTTGGAGAAAGACATAATTCATCTTGAAAAGACTTTTGAGGGGCGCCTGGGTGGCTCAGTCAGTTAAGTGGCTGCCTTCGGCTCAGGTCATGATCCCGGGGTCCTGGGATCGAGCCCCGCATCGGGCTCCCTGCTCAGCAGAGAGCCTGCTTCTCCCCGCCCCCCCTGCCTGCTGCTCTGCCCACTTGTGTGTTCTCTCTATCTCTCTGTCAAAGAAATAAATAAAATCTAAAAAAAAAGAAAAGAAAAGACTTTTGAGTCATGAGAAAAATTATGAAACAAGGGACAATTCCTTAAACAGGAAATATCCAAAGATGCCATTTTAGGGTCAAGGCTATTAAAGGAACAATGGCAATTTTATTTGATGCCCCAAGAACAGCCTGAGGGTCCTGCCTACTCTGATGGGGAGAGGTCCAGGTATGTATTGCTGTGTAACAAATCATCCCCAAACTTTGGCTTAAAATGGTGATTTATTATTCTTTGTCACTGTCCCCTGGGTTGACTGGACTCAGCTGGGTGGTTCTCATGTGGGGTCTCAAGTAGTTGTAGCCAGAAGCTGGGGGTGGGATCACTGGAAAGCTCAACTGGGCTGCACACCCAAGATGGCTCCTCACATGGCAATTGATCCTGGTTGTTTGCCAGGAGCTCAGCTGGGACTGTTGATGACATGGCCTCATCAATGGCCTGGGATTTTCAAAGCATGGTCAGTGGGTTCCAAGATGGAATATTTCAGGAGCAAATGTTTTTAAATGACTGAGGTAGAAGACATAGAGCTGCTTTATGACCTGTTCTCAGAATGTTAGTTCTGCCACACTCTATTGGTCAAATTAGGTACCACAGCCAGCCCAGGTGAAAAGGTAGGGAAGTGTCCCCTCCTGATGTAAGAAGTAGCCCATGTGAACAAAGAGGGAAGGCACAGATGGGGCCATATTTGGAGACTGACCACCACAGGGAAGGAGCTTGACTAATATGCTGGACTAATAGTTCTATCAGACTTGCTGGGCATAGGCAGTCTGGGGATAGTTGCTGCCTCTCAGCAGGTCAGGCTGGCTGGTTGTGGATACCTACAGCCAAATAGGATAAACCAGGTTCCTTGCGGCTCTCGGCTCATGCACCTGATGTCCAGTGGAGAAAGAAAGCTAAACCCAAATCAGAGCAAATTATGGAGGGAGCAATTTATGAACCACAATTCTGGCAGTGCCACGTTTTTGTTAGACCCACTATCTGGTTAATGGCACGGCCAGGAATACTTCCCAGAGACCTCCCTGAGACACTCTCCTGGTGCTGTTTAGACTACACAGTTCTCTCCACCTGCAACCTGGCAACTTTTGGCTGATTTTTCCTCCACGGTAAGCCCTGGCTATCACTCTTTCCTTTAAGCTTTATTTCTCAGAATTTTCATCGGATAGACTTGAGATGTAGTTTGCCCATCCTTAAAAGGGTAGCCTTATATTGCTCTCTGAACAGATGATTTCTCATCCTTGGATTTCTAGATCTAATAGTTTATCTGAGAAGGAGAAAGGATGAAAACACAATTTTCTATTATTTATGCTATATCCCGTATCATCTTGCCAGTTATCCTGTTAAGTCCTGCTGCTGTCTTCCACTGGGCCCTCTGTAACCTCCACATGGCAGAGACAGTATGATGAACTCTGTAGAATTCAGACATTGTGTGTGAGGCCCCTGCTCTGGACATCGTCATGAGTCTGCCTGGAGCCATAGAAATCAAAGCCCATCTCAGACTAACATGAGTTCCCAAGGGGAGTCCTGCTTTCTTACCTGCTGCCTCCACTCTGCCACAAGCCTCCCACAAACCTCCACCCATCTTCACCCCAA